>NW_028157694.1:62500-134874 GCF_964263955.1 Coregonus lavaretus
GGCTAAAAACTATATTTCAAACAAAATTTTACCTTCAGGATTGACCTCAATGTCATCCAGCCCTTTCCCCTGCAGGTAAGGCAGTCTTCCTTTTTCGATTGCTATCAACAGTTTGCTGACTTTTGCGAGCTGCAGGGTACTCTCTGGAAGCCGATAGAATTCTCTATGGACACGGATGTCATGTCCTAGAAAGGTGGCAAGTTGATCCATTTCATTTTCTTTGAGGTTTAGTAGTGTGGACAAAGTGGCGACTTGTTTCCGCAATCTTGTTGAGGTGAGTGCCTCTGGGTTCTTTGCACCACATTGTTTGCATACTTGCGAAAGCAGTCGGAGCCTCTGTAATGGGAAAGGACACATGGCCGTGCAAACATGTACACATTTTCTTTGTGGACTTGACACTCTTTTCTGCTTATCATGAGGAGGTCCATAGCAGTGATCATGTCAGGGGTTAGAAGCACTGGAACCTTTCTTGACCTTTTACCTCGAATCTCAACTCTCTCAAAGTGCTCTGCAAGCTTCCTCTCGAAGTCAGTAAGGCCCCTCACAATGTCTGGATTCAGCTCCGTAAGATCCCTGGATGTGAAAGACTGAAGCTCCATTTTTGAAACTTCCCCTTCCCTCCTTCTGTTAAATAGTACTACCTGCGTCAAAGTCACTTTAGCAAGATTTCCAAAGCTTTTGCTGTTGGGTTCATCCTCAAGGTCCTTCATACACTTAGCACGCTCAGTAGCAAGAAACGTGTGCAGCACCGACACATCCTCTGTAAAGGGTAAAACCTGTGGTTTATTCCATTTGGCTTGTTGAAGTGTACCCAATGCGGCAGCTGAAATGGACTTTGTCCACTTTTTCTGATGTAAAGTGGCAAATTGCTTTGCAGACTCTGCAACAGCAGGGCGATTTGCAATGATGGCATTGCATTGAATAATGCCTGCAACTTTGGCTAAACTGTGTCCCAATTTCAAAGCCAATGATGGGATTTTATACGAGTTGCTTTCGACATCATAACCAGCAACATATCTTACTGCCTGTATCACATGGGGAAAGTTACAGGGCATAACAAGGACTTCGGTGCTCTTCAAAGGTGTTATAGCCCTTGCCGTTATCAATAGTCTTGCCATCTCTCTAATTTTTTGGCGTATGTAGTCATTCCTTCTCTCATATGGTTTCCTGGAATTCAACAGTGACTCGCCGATACAAAGGAATTCAGTTTCACTCCTTACAACCGAGGAAACGTCATCCTGGTTAATTTCACAAGCAATCTTCCAAACAGTTTCCTTAACTGAGTCAGGTCTTGGTAAGTGCAGTTGAATCCGTTTTCGCCCAACTTGAGGCTCTCCCTCAACAGACTTCTTCGGGCAGTTTCTCACATGTCTCCATAGAGAATTTCTTGCATACAGTCCTTCGCAAAATTTGCATTGACGGTAGTCATCAGATGGTTTTGCATTACTAGGTCTTTTACAGGCAACCATCTCTCCAGTGCCACAGGTTGCCACTTCAGTATTATGGTCAAAGTTTCATCTCTTCTTAAGAGAGCGTAACAACTCCTTTATTAAAACTGAAAGCCATTGCAACATCAGGCTTTTCACTGTGGATGGATTCGAGGTGTCTTGCCAATTTATAAATGGCCTTTTTACAATAAAGACAAAATTGCTTCTTGTTGTACTTGCTTCCTTTTGCTGTTATTGACAAAGGTGTGACATTTATGGAGCTTTTCTGGTGTGATGTGTTCTCTGATGAATTGGCACTGCAGCTTATTACTGAAGTACAAGGATTGCTGCGCATCTTTGAATAACTTAATGTTCTTGGCTTCTCTGAACTGGTGGTACTATCCCCACTGTGTGCTGTAACATTCCCTAATGGTTTGTTCTCTGACAATTTGTGGTGGAGATTCTTTTCTGTGGTTTTATATTCCTTACTACAAGAACTTGTAGTACTTATAATAGAAGCATCCGAGGAATTGCCACATGAGTCTGGAAGATAGTCTGCAGCATCCGAAGATTCATCAAGGTCTGAAGGAAAATGGAGAAAAAAAAGCATCTAATTCTATCAATAACTTTATACATGTATTAATACCTAGGGTATCATACTCCCTACAGTACCATCACATTGTCCATAACACCTACATACTCACAGAAAAATGTATTCTAGTAAACTGATTGAAAGACCTCTGTCTCTCAGCTATCTCTTCTCATAACGATCCTCACAACGATCATGACGGCGCCTCAGATTTTGCAGATGGCGGCTTTTTCTAAGCTGTACAAATTTCTACAATGTTTCCTCACATCAAAAATACCACAATGTGTTAACAAAGAACATGAACTATTTTATCTAATGACAAGAATGCAGCTTTCTTACCTGCTTTGCAGTAGGACACTGGAAGGGTACAATTCCACTGAACTTGCTTGCCTTGAATGAAATTATGAAGAATAAATATTTGTTTGTAATAACACAGTACCGTAACAGTAAATTAGAATATTATACATTATACTGTATGTGAAAATAATTTGGGTTAAGAAATTGACAATACTGTTTTATAGATGACCTATAAATGAAAAAATGAATATGTGGATCTGGGGTTTTCAAGCAAGACTCTATAGAAATGGTTAAAACTGTACAATATCTGCTAACCAACAATATGAGGACCGTGTAACACACACTCTACTCTGGTTGGGTCATACCATATCGGGACGTCATCTGAAAGACATTTACGTCTTGAACAGCCTTAGTACCAAATGAGGACTTGACGACTGAACACATCTGGAGTCAAGGTTCCTGACTTTGAGTTATCCTTTTGTTGTCAAAGAAAGCTCACAACCTTAAAAGTAATGTAAATGGATCAACTGCCATATAAATTAAATCACGCAAATTGATAAGAAATATGTTAAATGGGCAAAAACATTGCCCCAAAAATACAAAAACATAGGCATTAGAGAGAATAAGATTAATTTTATGTTTTGAGGGGCGGTTAGTTCTGTCAAATGGTCGGGCTAATTTTGTTTACGCTATGATATCGAAACAAGTTATGGGAATGTTGATTTTGTGAACATTTTACACAAAAGGTTGGTTGTAATACAGTAAAAAGCCATTTAATTCATATTTTGGAATGAACTGAGACAACAATTTAATTTAAATAGAAAAGATCTACAATATATATGTAATAACCTGTTGGAAGGATGAAGTGGATCTCTGTCTCACTTCTGGGTCTGCTGAAGGTTGAGCTGGGATCTTGTCACTTGGTGTCTGCAACGAAATACAACAATAACATGTCAGAAATATTGTGTTTTATAATATAGATCATATCTATTTAGTAAACTAATGATCATACTCAGTTCAGTCACAATATATTCCTACCACCTGTCTATCATAATCACCTTTGGGGTGAGACTCATTGCTGAGGTCAAGGGCTGCATTGACCACAGATGTTAGGAAAGATAATTCATATGTGGATCTGGGCTTTTTATGCAAGACTCTATAAAAATGGTTAAAACTGTACAATATCTGCTAACCAACAATATGAGGACCGTGTAACACACACACACTCTACTCTGGTTGGGTCATACCATATCGGGACGTAATCTGAAACACATTTACGTCTTGAACATCCTAATTACCAAATGAGGACTTGACGACTGAACACATCTGGAGTCAAGGTTCCTGACTTTGAGTTATCCTTTTGTTGTCAAAGAAAGCTCACAACCTTAAAAGTAATGTAAATGGATCAACTGCCATATAAATTAAATCACGCAAATTGATAAGAAATATGTTAAATGGGCAAAAACATTGCCCCAAAAATACAAAAACATAGGCATTAGAGAGAATAAAGATTAATTTTATGTTTTGAGGGGCGGTTAGTTCTGTCAAATGGTCGGGCTAATTTTGTTTACGCTATGATATCGAAACAAGTTATGGGAATGTTGATTTTGTGAACATTTTACACAAAAGGTTGGTTGTAATACAGTAAAAAGCCATTTAATTCATATTTTGGAATGAACTGAGACAACAATTTAATTTAAATAGAAAAGATCTACAATAAATATGTAATAACCTGTTGGAAGGATGAAGTGGATTTCTGTCTCACTTCTGGGTCTGCTGAAGGTTGAGCTGGGATCTTGTCACTTGGTGTCTGCAACGAAATACAACAATAACATGTCAGAAATATTGTGTTTTATAATATAGATCATATCTATTTAGTAAACTAATGATCATACTCAGTTCAGTCACAATATATTCCTACCACCTGTCTATCATAATCGCCTTTGGGGTGAGACTCATTGCTGAGGTCAAGGGCTGCATTGACCACAAATGTTAGGAAAGATAATTCATATGTGGATCTGGGCTTTTTATGCAAGACTCTATAGAAATGGTTAAAACTGTACAATATCTGCTAACCAACAATATGAGGACCGTGTAACACACACACTCTACTCTGGTTGGGTCATACCATATCGGGACGTAATCTGAAACACATTTACGTCTTGAACATCCTAATTACCAAATGAGGACTTGACGACTGAACACATCTGGAGTCAAGGTTCCTGACTTTGAGTTATCCTTTTGTTGTCAAAGAAAGCTCACAACCTTAAAAGTAATGTAAATGGATCAACTGCCATATAAATTAAATCACGCAAATTGATAAGAAATATGTTAAATGGGCAAAAACATTGCCCCAAAAATACAAAAACATAGGCATTAGAGAGAATAAAGATTAATTTAATGTTTTGAGGGGCGGTTAGTTCTGTCAAATGGTCGGGCTAATTTTGTTTATGCTATGATATCGAAACAAGTTATGGGAATGTTGATATTGTGAACATTTTACACAAAAGGTTGGTTTTAATATAGTAAAAAGCCATGTAATGTATATATTGGAATGAACTGAGACAACAATTTAATTTAAATAGAAAAGATCTACAATAAATGTGTAATAACCTGTTGGAAGGATGAAGTGGATCTCTGTCTCACTTCTGGGTCTGCTGAAGGTTGAGCTGGGATCTTGTCACTTGGTGTCTGCAACGAAATACAACATTAACATGTCAGAAATATTGTGTTTTATAATATAGATCATATCTATTTAGTAAACTAATGATCATACTCAGTTCAGTCACAATATATTCCTACCACCTGTCTATCATAATCGCCTTTCGGGTGAGAGTCATTGCTGAGGTCAAGGGCTGCATTGACCACAGATGTTAGGAAAGATAATTCATATATGGATCTGGGCTTTTTATGCAAGACTCTATAAAAATGGTTAAAACTGTACAATATCTGCTAACCAACAATATGAGGATCGTGTAACACACACACTCTACTCTGGTTGGGTGATACCATATCGGGACGTCATCTGAAACACATTTACGTCTTGAACAGCCTAATTACCAAATGAGGACTTGACGACTGAACACATCTGGAATCAAGGTTCCTGACTTTGAGTTATCCTTTTGTTGTCAAAGAAAGCTCACCACCTTAAAAGCAATGTAAATGGATCAACTGCCATATAAATTAAATCACGCAAATTGATAAGAAATATGTTAAATGGGCAAAAACATTGCCCCAAAAATACAAAAACATAGGCATTAGAGAGAATAAAGATTAATTTTATGTTTTGAGGGGCGGTTAGTTCTGTCAAATGGTCGGGCTAATTTTGTTTACGCTATGATATCGAAACAAGTTATGGGAATGTTGATTTTGTGAACATTTTACATAAAAGGTTGGTTGTAATACAGTAAAAAGCCATTTAATTCATATTTTGGAATGAACTGAGACAACAATTTAATTTAAATAGAAAATATCTACAATAAATGTGTAATAACCTGTTGGAAGGATGAAGTGGATCTCTGTCTCACTTCTGGGTCTGCTGAAGGTTGAGCTGGGATCTTGTCACTTGGTGTCTGCAACGAAATACAACAATAACATGTCAGAAATATTGTGTTTTATAATATAGATCATATCTATTTAGCAAACTAATGATCATACTCAGTTCAGTCACAATATATTCCTACCACCTGTCTATCATAATCGCCTTTGGGGTGAGACTCATTGCTGAGGTCAAGGGCTGCATTGACCACAGATGTTAGGAAAGATAATTCATATGTGGATCTGGGCTTTTTATGCAAGACTCTATAGAAATGGTTAAAACTGTACAATATCTGCTAACCAACAATATGAGGAACCGTGTAACACACACACTCTACTCTGGTTGGGTCATACCATATCGGGACGTCATCTGAAACACATTTACGTCTTGAACAGCCTTAGTACCAAATGAGGACATGACGACTGAACACATCTAGAGTCAAGGTTCCTGACTTTGAGTTATCCTTTTGTTGTCAAAGAAAGCTCACAACCTTAAAAGTAATGTAAATGGATCAACTGCCATATAAATTAAATCACGCAAATTGATAAGAAATATGTTAAATGGGCAAAAACATTGCCCCAAAAATACAAAAACATAGGCATTAGAGAGAATAAAGATTAATTTTATGTTTTGAGGGGCGGTTAGTTCTGTCAAATGGTCGGGCTAATTTTGTTTACGCTATGATATCGAAACAAGTTATGGGAATGTTGATTTTGTGAACATTTTACACAAAAGGTTGGTTGTAATACAGTAAAAAGCCATTTAATTCATATTTTGGAATGAACTGAGACAACAATTTAATTTAAATAGAAAAGATCTACAATATATATGTAATAACCTGTTGGAAGGATGAAGTGGATCTCTGTCTCACTTCTGGGTCTGCTGAAGGTTGAGCTGGGATCTTGTCACTTGGTGTCTGCAACGAAATACAACAATAACATGTCAGAAATATTGTGTTTTATAATATAGATCATATCTATTTAGTAAACTAATGATCATACTCAGTTCAGTCACAATATATTCCTACCACCTGTCTATCATAATCACCTTTGGGGTGAGACTCATTGCTGAGGTCAAGGGCTGCATTGACCACAGATGTTAGGAAAGATAATTCATATGTGGATCTGGGCTTTTTATGCAAGACTCTATAAAAATGGTTAAAACTGTACAATATCTGCTAACCAACAATATGAGGACCGTGTAACACACACACACTCTACTCTGGTTGGGTCATACCATATCGGGACGTAATCTGAAACACATTTACGTCTTGAACATCCTAATTACCAAATGAGGACTTGACGACTGAACACATCTGGAGTCAAGGTTCCTGACTTTGAGTTATCCTTTTGTTGTCAAAGAAAGCTCACAACCTTAAAAGTAATGTAAATGGATCAACTGCCATATAAATTAAATCACGCAAATTGATAAGAAATATGTTAAATGGGCAAAAACATTGCCCCAAAAATACAAAAACATAGGCATTAGAGAGAATAAAGATTAATTTTATGTTTTGAGGGGCGGTTAGTTCTGTCAAATGGTCGGGCTAATTTTGTTTACGCTATGATATCGAAACAAGTTATGGGAATGTTGATTTTGTGAACATTTTACACAAAAGGTTGGTTGTAATACAGTAAAAAGCCATTTAATTCATATTTTGGAATGAACTGAGACAACAATTTAATTTAAATAGAAAAGATCTACAATAAATATGTAATAACCTGTTGGAAGGATGAAGTGGATTTCTGTCTCACTTCTGGGTCTGCTGAAGGTTGAGCTGGGATCTTGTCACTTGGTGTCTGCAACGAAATACAACAATAACATGTCAGAAATATTGTGTTTTATAATATAGATCATATCTATTTAGTAAACTAATGATCATACTCAGTTCAGTCACAATATATTCCTACCACCTGTCTATCATAATCGCCTTTGGGGTGAGACTCATTGCTGAGGTCAAGGGCTGCATTGACCACAAATGTTAGGAAAGATAATTCATATGTGGATCTGGGCTTTTTATGCAAGACTCTATAGAAATGGTTAAAACTGTACAATATCTGCTAACCAACAATATGAGGACCGTGTAACACACACACTCTACTCTGGTTGGGTCATACCATATCGGGACGTAATCTGAAACACATTTACGTCTTGAACATCCTAATTACCAAATGAGGACTTGACGACTGAACACATCTGGAGTCAAGGTTCCTGACTTTGAGTTATCCTTTTGTTGTCAAAGAAAGCTCACAACCTTAAAAGTAATGTAAATGGATCAACTGCCATATAAATTAAATCACGCAAATTGATAAGAAATATGTTAAATGGGCAAAAACATTGCCCCAAAAATACAAAAACATAGGCATTAGAGAGAATAAAGATTAATTTAATGTTTTGAGGGGCGGTTAGTTCTGTCAAATGGTCGGGCTAATTTTGTTTATGCTATGATATCGAAACAAGTTATGGGAATGTTGATATTGTGAACATTTTACACAAAAGGTTGGTTTTAATATAGTAAAAAGCCATGTAATGTATATATTGGAATGAACTGAGACAACAATTTAATTTAAATAGAAAAGATCTACAATAAATGTGTAATAACCTGTTGGAAGGATGAAGTGGATCTCTGTCTCACTTCTGGGTCTGCTGAAGGTTGAGCTGGGATCTTGTCACTTGGTGTCTGCAACGAAATACAACATTAACATGTCAGAAATATTGTGTTTTATAATATAGATCATATCTATTTAGTAAACTAATGATCATACTCAGTTCAGTCACAATATATTCCTACCACCTGTCTATCATAATCGCCTTTCGGGTGAGAGTCATTGCTGAGGTCAAGGGCTGCATTGACCACAGATGTTAGGAAAGATAATTCATATATGGATCTGGGCTTTTTATGCAAGACTCTATAAAAATGGTTAAAACTGTACAATATCTGCTAACCAACAATATGAGGATCGTGTAACACACACACTCTACTCTGGTTGGGTGATACCATATCGGGACGTCATCTGAAACACATTTACGTCTTGAACAGCCTAATTACCAAATGAGGACTTGACGACTGAACACATCTGGAATCAAGGTTCCTGACTTTGAGTTATCCTTTTGTTGTCAAAGAAAGCTCACCACCTTAAAAGCAATGTAAATGGATCAACTGCCATATAAATTAAATCACGCAAATTGATAAGAAATATGTTAAATGGGCAAAAACATTGCCCCAAAAATACAAAAACATAGGCATTAGAGAGAATAAAGATTAATTTTATGTTTTGAGGGGCGGTTAGTTCTGTCAAATGGTCGGGCTAATTTTGTTTACGCTATGATATCGAAACAAGTTATGGGAATGTTGATTTTGTGAACATTTTACATAAAAGGTTGGTTGTAATACAGTAAAAAGCCATTTAATTCATATTTTGGAATGAACTGAGACAACAATTTAATTTAAATAGAAAATATCTACAATAAATGTGTAATAACCTGTTGGAAGGATGAAGTGGATCTCTGTCTCACTTCTGGGTCTGCTGAAGGTTGAGCTGGGATCTTGTCACTTGGTGTCTGCAACGAAATACAACAATAACATGTCAGAAATATTGTGTTTTATAATATAGATCATATCTATTTAGCAAACTAATGATCATACTCAGTTCAGTCACAATATATTCCTACCACCTGTCTATCATAATCGCCTTTGGGGTGAGACTCATTGCTGAGGTCAAGGGCTGCATTGACCACAGATGTTAGGAAAGATAATTCATATGTGGATCTGGGCTTTTTATGCAAGACTCTATAGAAATGGTTAAAACTGTACAATATCTGCTAACCAACAATATGAGGAACCGTGTAACACACACACTCTACTCTGGTTGGGTCATACCATATCGGGACGTCATCTGAAACACATTTACGTCTTGAACAGCCTTAGTACCAAATGAGGACATGACGACTGAACACATCTAGAGTCAAGGTTCCTGACTTTGAGTTATCCTTTTGTTGTCAAAGAAAGCTCACAACCTTAAAAGTAATGTAAATGGATCAACTGCCATATAAATTAAATCACGCAAATTGATAAGAAATATGTTAAATGGGCAAAAACATTGCCCCAAAAATACAAAAACATAGGCATTAGAGAGAATAAAGATTAATTTTATGTTTTGAGGGGCGGTTAGTTCTGTCAAATGGTCGGGCTAATTTTGTTTACGCTATGATATCGAAACAAGTTATGGGAATGTTGATTTTGTGAACATTTTACACAAAAGGTTGGTTGTAATACAGTAAAAAGCCATTTAATTCATATTTTGGAATGAACTGAGACAACAATTTAATTTAAATAGAAAAGATCTACAATAAATATGTAATAACCTGTTGGAAGGATGAAGTGGATCTCTGTCTCACTTCTGGGTCTGCTGAAGGTTGAGCTGGGATCTTGTCACTTGGTGTCTGCAACGAAATACAACAATAACATGTCAGAAATATTGTGTTTTATAATATAGATCATATCTATTTAGTAAACTAATGATCATACTCAGTTCAGTCACAATATATTCCTACCACCTGTCTATCATAATCACCTTTGGGGTGAGACTCATTGCTGAGGTCAAGGGCTGCATTGACCACAGATGTTAGGAAAGATAATTCATATATGGATCTGGGCTTTTTATGCAAGACTCTATAAAAATGGTTAAAACTGTACAATATCTGCTAACCAACAATATGAGGACCGTGTAACACACACACACTCTACTCTGGTTGGGTCATACCATATCGGGACGTAATCTGAAACACATTTACGTCTTGAACATCCTAATTACCAAATGAGGACTTGACGACTGAACACATCTGGAGTCAAGGTTCCTGACTTTGAGTTATCCTTTTGTTGTCAAAGAAAGCTCACAACCTTAAAAGTAATGTAAATGGATCAACTGCCATATAAATTAAATCACGCAAATTGATAAGAAATATGTTAAATGGGCAAAAACATTGCCCCAAAAATACAAAAACATAGGCATTAGAGAGAATAAAGATTAATGTTTTGAGGGGCGGTTAGTTCTGTCAAATGGTCGGGCTAATTTTGTTTACGCTATGATATCGAAACAAGTTATGGGAATGTTGATTTTGTGAACATTTTACACAAAAGGTTGGTTGTAATACAGTAAAAAGCCATTTAATTCATATTTTGGAATGAACTGAGACAACAATTTAATTTAAATAGAAAAGATCTACAATATATATGTAATAACCTGTTGGAAGGATGAAGTGGATCTCTGTCTCACTTCTGGGTCTGCTGAAGGTTGAGCTGGGATCTTGTCACTTGGTGTCTGCAACGAAATACAACAATAACATGTCAGAAATATTGTGTTTTATAATATAGATCATATCTATTTAGTAAACTAATGATCATACTCAGTTCAGTCACAATATATTCCTACCACCTGTCTATCATAATCACCTTTGGGGTGAGACTCATTGCTGAGGTCAAGGGCTGCATTGACCACAGATGTTAGGAAAGATAATTCATATGTGGATCTGGGCTTTTTATGCAAGACTCTATAAAAATGGTTAAAACTGTACAATATCTGCTAACCAACAATATGAGGACCGTGTAACACACACACACTCTACTCTGGTTGGGTCATACCATATCGGGACGTAATCTGAAACACATTTACGTCTTGAACATCCTAATTACCAAATGAGGACTTGACGACTGAACACATCTGGAGTCAAGGTTCCTGACTTTGAGTTATCCTTTTGTTGTCAAAGAAAGCTCACAACCTTAAAAGTAATGTAAATGGATCAACTGCCATATAAATTAAATCACGCAAATTGATAAGAAATATGTTAAATGGGCAAAAACATTGCCCCAAAAATACAAAAACATAGGCATTAGAGAGAATAAAGATTAATTTTATGTTTTGAGGGGCGGTTAGTTCTGTCAAATGGTCGGGCTAATTTTGTTTACGCTATGATATCGAAACAAGTTATGGGAATGTTGATTTTGTGAACATTTTACACAAAAGGTTGGTTGTAATACAGTAAAAAGCCATTTAATTCATATTTTGGAATGAACTGAGACAACAATTTAATTTAAATAGAAAAGATCTACAATAAATATGTAATAACCTGTTGGAAGGATGAAGTGGATTTCTGTCTCACTTCTGGGTCTGCTGAAGGTTGAGCTGGGATCTTGTCACTTGGTGTCTGCAACGAAATACAACAATAACATGTCAGAAATATTGTGTTTTATAATATAGATCATATCTATTTAGTAAACTAATGATCATACTCAGTTCAGTCATAATATATTCCTACCACCTGTCTATCATAATCGCCTTTGGGGTGAGACTCATTGCTGAGGTCAAGGGCTGCATTGACCACAAATGTTAGGAAAGATAATTCATATGTGGATCTGGGCTTTTTATGCAAGACTCTATAGAAATGGTTAAAACTGTACAATATCTGCTAACCAACAATATGAGGACCGTGTAACACACACACTCTACTCTGGTTGGGTCATACCATATCGGGACGTAATCTGAAACACATTTACGTCTTGAACATCCTAATTACCAAATGAGGACTTGACGACTGAACACATCTGGAGTCAAGGTTCCTGACTTTGAGTTATCCTTTTGTTGTCAAAGAAAGCTCACAACCTTAAAAGTAATGTAAATGGATCAACTGCCATATAAATTAAATCACGCAAATTGATAAGAAATATGTTAAATGGGCAAAAACATTGCCCCAAAAATACAAAAACATAGGCATTAGAGAGAATAAAGATTAATTTAATGTTTTGAGGGGCGGTTAGTTCTGTCAAATGGTTGGGCTAATTTTGTTTATGCTATGATATCGAAACAAGTTATGGGAATGTTGATATTGTGAACATTTTACACAAAAGGTTGGTTTTAATATAGTAAAAAGCCATGTAATGTATATATTGGAATGAACTGAGACAACAATTTAATTTAAATAGAAAAGATCTACAATAAATGTGTAATAACCTGTTGGAAGGATGAAGTGGATCTCTGTCTCACTTCTGGGTCTGCTGAAGGTTGAGCTGGGATCTTGTCACTTGGTGTCTGCAACGAAATACAACATTAACATGTCAGAAATATTGTGTTTTATAATATAGATCATATCTATTTAGTAAACTAATGATCATACTCAGTTCAGTCACAATATATTCCTACCACCTGTCTATCATAATCGCCTTTCGGGTGAGAGTCATTGCTGAGGTCAAGGGCTGCATTGACCACAGATGTTAGGAAAGATAATTCATATATGGATCTGGGCTTTTTATGCAAGACTCTATAAAAATGGTTAAAACTGTACAATATCTGCTAACCAACAATATGAGGACCGTGTAACACACACACTCTACTCTGGTTGGGTGATACCATATCGGGACGTCATCTGAAACACATTTACGTCTTGAACAGCCTAATTACCAAATGAGGACTTGACGACTGAACACATCTGGAATCAAGGTTCCTGACTTTGAGTTATCCTTTTGTTGTCAAAGAAAGCTCACCACCTTAAAAGCAATGTAAATGGATCAACTGCCATATAAATTAAATCACGCAAATTGATAAGAAATATGTTAAATGGGCAAAAACATTGCCCCAAAAATACAAAAACATAGGCATTAGAGAGAATAAAGATTAATTTTATGTTTTGAGGGGCGGTTAGTTCTGTCAAATGGTCGGGCTAATTTTGTTTACGCTATGATATCGAAACAAGTTATGGGAATGTTGATTTTGTGAACATTTTACATAAAAGGTTGGTTGTAATACAGTAAAAAGCCATTTAATTCATATTTTGGAATGAACTGAGACAACAATTTAATTTAAATAGAAAATATCTACAATAAATGTGTAATAACCTGTTGGAAGGATGAAGTGGATCTCTGTCTCACTTCTGGGTCTGCTGAAGGTTGAGCTGGGATCTTGTCACTTGGTGTCTGCAACGAAATACAACAATAACATGTCAGAAATATTGTGTTTTATAATATAGATCATATCTATTTAGCAAACTAATGATCATACTCAGTTCAGTCACAATATATTCCTACCACCTGTCTATCATAATCGCCTTTGGGGTGAGACTCATTGCTGAGGTCAAGGGCTGCATTGACCACAGATGTTAGGAAAGATAATTCATATGTGGATCTGGGCTTTTTATGCAAGACTCTATAGAAATGGTTAAAACTGTACAATATCTGCTAACCAACAATATGAGGAACCGTGTAACACACACACTCTACTCTGGTTGGGTCATACCATATCGGGACGTCATCTGAAACACATTTACGTCTTGAACAGCCTTAGTACCAAATGAGGACATGACGACTGAACACATCTAGAGTCAAGGTTCCTGACTTTGAGTTATCCTTTTGTTGTCAAAGAAAGCTCACAACCTTAAAAGTAATGTAAATGGATCAACTGCCATATAAATTAAATCACGCAAATTGATAAGAAATATGTTAAATGGGCAAAAACATTGCCCCAAAAATACAAAAACATAGGCATTAGAGAGAATAAAGATTAATTTAATGTTTTGAGGGGCGGTTAGTTCTGTCAAATGGTCGGGCTAATTTTGTTTATGCTATGATATCGAAACAAGTTATGGGAATGTTGATATTGTGAACATTTTACACAAAAGGTTGGTTGTAATATAGTAAAAAGCCATGTAATGTATATATTGGAATGAACTGAGACAACAATTTAATTTAAATAGAAAAGATCTATGGTCCTCTGTAGCTCAACTGGTAGAGCACGGCGCTTGTAACGCCAAGGTAGTGGGTTCGATCCCCGGGACCACCCTTACACAAAAATGTATGCACGCATGACTGTAAGTCGCTTTGGATAAAGGCGTCTGCTAAATGGCATATTATATTATTATATTATATTATTATATTATTATATATTATTATATTATCTACAATAAATGTGTAATAACCTGTTGGAAGGATGAAGTGGATCTCTGTCTCACTTCTGGGTCTGCTGAAGGTTGAGCTGGGATCTTGTCACTTGGTGTCTGCAACGAAACACAACAATAAATATTCTGTATTATACTCTATTTAATCAGTGTATACAGTTGAAGTCGGAAGTTTACATTTACATTTACATTTTAGTCATTTAGCAGACGCTCTTATCCAGAGCGACTTACAGGAGCAATTAGGGTTAAGTGCCTTGCTCAAGGGCACATTAACGTCATTTAGCAGACGCTCTTAGCCAGAGCGACTCACAAATTGGTGCGTTCACCCTATAGCCAGTGGGATAACCACTTTACAATTTTGGGGGGGGGGGGGGGGGGGGGTTAGAAGGAATACTTTATCCTATCCCAGGTATTCCTTAAAGAGGTGGGGTTTCAAGTGTCTCCGGAAGGTGGTGAGTGACTCCGCTGTCCTGGCGTCGTGAGGGAGCTTGTTCCACCATTGGGGTGCCAGAGCAGCGAACAGTTTTGACTGGGCTGAGCGGGAGCTATGCTTCCGCAGAGGAAGGGGAGCCAGCAGGCCAGAGGTGGATGAACGCAATGCCCTCGTTTGGGTGTAGGGACTGATCAGAGCCTGAAGGTACAGAGGTGCCGTTCCCCTCACTGCTCCATAGGCAAGCACCATGGTCTTGTAGCGGATGCGAGCTTCAACTGGAAGCCAGTGGAGTGTGCGGAGGAGGGGGGTGACGTGAGAGAACTTGGGAAGGTTGAACACCAGACGGGCTGCGGCGTTCTGGATGAGTTGTAGGGGTTTAATGGCACAGGCAGGGAGGCCAGCCAACAGCGAGTTGCAGTAGTCCAGACGGGAGATGAAAGTGCCTGGATTAGGACCTGTGCCGCTTCCTGTGTAAGGCAGGGTCGAACTCTCCGAATGTTGTAGAGCATGAACCTGCAGGAGCGGGTCACCGCCTTGATGTTGGCGGAGAACGACAGGGTGTTGTCCAGTGTCACGCCTAGGCTCTTCGCACTCTGGGAGGAGGACACAGCAGAGTTGTCAACCGTGATGGCGAGATCATGGAACGGGCAGTCCTTCCCCGGGAGGAAGAGCAGCTCCGTCTTGCCAGGGTTCAGCTTGAGGTGGTGATCCGTCATCCATACTGATATGTCTGCCAGACATGCAGAGATGCGATTCGCCACCTGGTTATCAGAAGGGGGAAAGGAGAAGATTAGTTGTGTATCGTCAGCGTAGCAATGATAGGAAAGGCCATGTGAGGATATGACAGAGCCAAGTGACTTGGTGTATAGGGAGAAAAGGAGAGGGCCTAGAACTGAGCCCTGGGGGACACCAGTGGTGAGAGCACGTGGTGCGGAGACAGCTTCTCGCCACGCCACTTGGTAGGAGCGACCGGTCAGGTAGGACGCAATCCAGGAGTGAGCCGCGCCGGAGATGCCCAGCTCGGAGAGGGTGGAGAGGAGGATCTGATGGTTCACAGTATCAAAGGCAGCAGACAGGTCTAGAAGGACAAGAGCAGAGGAGAGAGAGTTAGCTTTGGCAGTGCGGAGAGTCTCCGTGACACAGAGAAGAGCAGTCTCAGTTGAATGACCAGTCCTGAAACCTGATTGGTGTGGATCAAGAAGGTCATTCTGAGAGAGATAGCAAGAGAGTTGGCTAAAGACGGCACGCTCAATAGTTTTGGAAAGAAAAGAAAGAAGGGATACTGGTCTGTAGTTGTTGACATCAGTGGGGTCGAGTGTTGGTTTTTTGAGAAGGGGAGCAACTCTCGCTCTCTTGAAGACGGAAGGGCCATGGCCAGTGGTCAGGGATGAGTTGATCAGCGAGGTGAGGTAGGGGAGAAGGTCACCGGAGATGGTCTGGAGAAGGGAGGAGGGGATGGGGTCAAGCGGGCAGGTTGTTGGGCGGCCTGCAGTCACAAGTCGCAGGATTTTATCTGGAGAGAGAGGGGAGAAAGAAGTCAAAGCATAGGGTAGGGCAGTGTGAGCAGGACCAGCAGTGTCATTAGACTTAACAAACGAGGATCGGATGTCGTCAACCTTCTTTTCAAAGTGGTTGACGAAGTCATCCACAGAGAGAGAGGAGGGGGGGGGGGGGGGGGGGAGGATTCAGGAGGGAGGAAAATGTGGCAAAGAGCTTCCTAGGGTTAGAGGCAGATGCTTGGAATTTAGAGTGGTAGAAGGTGGCCTTAGCAGCCGAAACAGATGAAGAAAATGTAGAGAGGAGGGAGTGAAAAGATGCCAAGTCGGCAGGGAGTTTAGTTTTCTTCCATTTCCGCTCCGCTGCCCGGAGCTCTGTTCTGTGAGCTCGCAATGAGTCATCAAGCCACGGAGCTGGAGGGGAGGACCGAGCCGGCCGGGAGGATAGGGGACACAGAGAGTCAAAGGATGCAGAAAGGGAGGAGAGGAGGGTTGAGGAGGCAGAATCAGGAGATTGGAGGGAGAAGGTTTGAGCAGAGGGAAGAGATGATAGGATGGAAGAGGAGAGAGTAGTGGGAGAGAGAGAGCGAAGGTTGCGGCGGCGCATTACCATCTGTGTAGGGGCAGAGTGAGTAGTGTGGGAGGAGAGCGAGAGAGAAAAGGAAACAAAGTAGTGGTCGGAGACATGGAGGGGAGTTGCAGTGAGATTAGTAGAGGAGCAGCATCTAGTGAAGATGAGGTCAAGCGTATTGCCTGCCTTGTGAGTAGGGGGGGACGGTGAGAGGGTGAGGTCAAAAGAGGAGAGGAGTGGAAAGAAGGAGGCAGAGAGAAATGAGTCAAATGTGGACATAGGGAGGTTGAAATCCCCCAAAACTGTGAGGGGTGAGCCATCCTCAGGGAAGGAACTTATCAAGGCGTCAAGCTCATTGATGAACTCTCCAAGGGAACCTGGAGGGCGATAGATGACAAGGATATTAAGCTTAAATGGGCTAGTGACTGTGACAGCATGGAATTCAAATGAGGAGATAGACAGATGGGTTAGGGGAAAAATTGAGAATGTCCACTTGGGAGAGATGAGGATTCCTGTACCACCACCCCTCTGACCAGATGCTCTCGGGGTATGCGAGAACACATGGTCAGACGAGGAGAGAGCAGTAGGAGTTGCAGTGTTTTCAGTGGTGATCCATGTTTCCGTCAGCGCCAGGAAGTCGAGGGACTGGAGGTTGGCATAGGCTGGGATGAAGTCAGCTTTGTTGGCAGCAGAACGGCAGTTCCAGAGGCTGCCTGCGACCTGGAACTCCACGTGGGTGGTGCGTGCAGGGACCACCAGGTTAGAGAGGCAGCAGCCACGCGGTGTGGTGCGTTTGTGTAGCCTGTGCAGAGAGGAGAGAACAGGGATAGGCAGAGGCATAGTTGACAGGCTGTAGCAAATGGCTACAAAAATGCAGAGGAGATCGGAATGAAATGAGCTAAGCATCTGGGAGCGGAGAGAGCAGGGCCTCCCTCACCAAAAACTTCTACCTCAGAAACTAAAATTGTTTCACTGAACCACCCGAACAAAAACTCTCTCAACTTCCGCCTTTAGAAATCAGAATTGTTGTGAACCACAGCGGTTCAATGTTTAAAGGAATAGACTCAACCCACTTTATTCAGCTAGCCAACTATGACACCATAGCTAACTAGCAAGCTAGCATCCAATAACAATAACACACCGTTTAGTACCAACACTTGGTCACAACAAACCACCAATAGTGTGTTAACTAGCTAACTAGCATGCTAGCATCCAGTAACACACAGTTAAGCACCAACACTTGGTCACAACAAACCACCAATAGTGTGATAACACACTAAACAGATCATTCGTGTCTGTGTCAAGTTCCTTTCATGACGCAGCAATGATTAGACGTTGGCTAGCTAGGACAAGTATATTGTATTTAGCTACTACCGTACAGTTAGCTGGTCGTGTTGGGGAGGTAGCAATGGCCACTGTGTTGACTTAGTTTGAAGAACGGCTAGCTAGCTAGCTTCTTGCTACACCCGGCACACAATGGCTATTGTGTTGACTCTGACTCTGTTCGAAAAAAAAAAAACGGCTAGGTGGCTCGCTTCGTGCTACAGCCGGCACTGCCAAGACACAGTAACTACACACAACCCACGATGCCTAGCTATGACGCCGTAGCTAACTTGCAAGCTAGCATCCACTAACACACAATTTAGCACCAATACTTGGTTACAACAAACTGCCAAGAGTGTGTTAGCACACTAAACAGATAATTCAAGTCCGTGTCTAGTTCCCTTCATAACGCATAACGCAGCAAAAAATTAAACGTTGGCTAGGACTACATTAGCATTGGAACCAGCTCTCCAGCGTTGCTAATCGTTACCAGTAGCTACCCGCTAGCTAGCTAGCCTCGTGCTTCGATACTAACCTAAAAATTACCTACGGAAACCTACAATAACAACAATACTAATCTATAATAAATACAATACCTAACTACAGCTAACTACCTACCTACGATCTAATACATGGTTAAGCAGAAAATTAAACGTTGGCTAGCAGCACATTACCTTAGGAACCAGCTCTCCAGCGTTGCTAATCGTTACCAGTAGCTACCCGCTAGCTAGCTAGCCTCGTGCTTCGATACTAACCTATAATTACCTACGGAAACCTACAATAACAACAATACTAATCTATAATAAATACAATACCTAACTACAGCTAACTACCTACCTACGATCTAATACATGGTTATGCTTTACTCAACACCATTTGAGAAGCTTATCTCCTGCTTACCTCCAGCTGGAGAAAAACACGACCTCACCCGACAACGTCCAGATCCAACACATACACTTAGGTTGGAGTCATTAAAACTCGTTTTTCAACCACTCCACAAATTTCATGTTAAAAAACTATAGTTTTGGCAAGTGTGTTAGGACATCTACTTTGTGCATGATACAAGTAATTTTTCCAACAATTGTTTACAGACAGATTTTTTCACTTATAATTCACTGTATCACAATTCCAGTGGGTCAGAAGTTTACATACACTAAGTTGACTGTGCCTTTAAACAGCTTGGAAAATTCCAGAAAATGATGTCATGGCTTTAGAAGCTTCTGATAGGTTAATTGACATCATTTGAGTCAATTGGAGGTGTACCTGTGGATCTATTTCAAGGCCTACCTTCACACTCAGTGCCTCTTTGCTTGACATCATGGGAAAATCAAAAGAAATCAGCCAAGACCTCAAAAAAAATTGTAGACCTCCACAAGTCTGGTTCATCCTTGGGAGCAATTTCCAAACGCCTGAAGGTACCACGTTCATCTGTACAAACAATAGTACGCAAGTATAAACACCATGGGACCACGAAGCCGTCATACCGCTCAGGAAGGAGACGCGTTCTGTCTCCTAGAGATGCATGTACTTTGGTGCGAAAGGTGCAAATCAATCCCAGAACAACAGCAAAGGACCTTGTGATGATGCTGGAGGAAACAGGTACAAAAGTATCTATATCCACAGTAAAACAAGTCTTATATCGACATAACCTGAAAGGCCGCTCAGCAAGGAAGAAGCCACTGCTTCAAAACCGCCATAAAAAAGCCAGACTGTGGTTTGCAACTGCACATGGGGACAAAGATCGTACTTTTTGGAGAAATGTACTCTGGTCTGATGAAACAAAAATAGAACTGTTTGGCCTTAATGACCATCAATATGTTTGGAGGAAAAAGGGGGTAGGCTTGCAAGCCGAAGAACACCATCCCAACCGTGAAGCACGGGGGTGGCAGCATCATGCTGTGGGGGTGTTTTGCTGCAGGAGGGACTGGTGCGCTTAAAAAAATAGATGGCATCATGAGGAAGGAAAATTATGTGGATATATTGAAGCAACATCTCAAGACATCAGTCAGGAAGTTAAAGGTTGGTCGCAAATGGGTCTTCCAAATGGACAATGACCCCAAGCATACTTCCAAAGTTGTGGCAAAATGGCTTAAGGACAACAAAGTCAAGGTTTTGGAGTGGCCATCAAAAAGCCCTGACCTCAATCCTATAGAAAATGTGTGGGCAGAACTGAAAAAGTGTGTGCGAGCAAGGAGGCCTACAAACCTGACTCAGTTACACCAGCTCTGTCAGTAGGAATGGGCCAAAATTGGTGTGGGGTGGCATTTCTTTGGGGGGCCACACAGCCCTCCATGTGCTCGCCAGAGGTAGCCTGACTGCCATTAGGTACCGAGATGAGATCCTCAGACCCCTTGTGAGACCATATGCTGGTGTGGTTGGCCCTGGGTTCCTCCTAATGCAAGACAATGCTAGACCTCATGTGGCTGGAGTATGTCAGCAGTTCCTGCAAGAGGAAGGCATTGATGCTATGGACTGCCCCGCCCGTTCCCCAGACCTGAATCCAATTGAGCACATCTGGGACATCATGTCTCGCTCAATCCACCAACGCCACGTTGCACCACAGACTGTCCAGGAGTTGGCAGATGCTTTAGTCCAGGTCTGGGAGGAGATCCCTCAGGAGACCATCCGCCACCTCATCAGGAGCATGCCCAGGCGTTGTAGGGAGGTCATACAGGCACGTGGAGGACACACACACTACTGAGCCTCATTTTGACTTGTTTTAAGGACATTACATCAAAGTTGGATCAGCCTGTAGTGAACAGCACATTCAACTATGTAAAGAAAAAAGTATTTAATAAGATTATTTCATTCATTCAGATCTAGGATGTGTTATTTTAGTGTTCCCTTTATTTTTTTGAGCAGTGTATATCCACAGTAAAACAAGTCCTATATCGACATAACCTGAAAGGCCGCTCAGCAAAGAAGAAGCCACTGCTCCAAAACCGCCATAAAAAAGCCAGACTACGGTTTGCAACTGCACATGGGGACAAAGATCGTACTTTTTGGAGAAATGTCCTCTGGTCTGATGAAACAAAAAATAGAGCTGTTTGGCCATAATGACCATCGTTATGTTTGGAGGATAAAGGGGGTTGCTTGCCAGGTGAAGAACACCATCCCAACCGTGAAGAACGGAGGTGGCAGCATCATGCTGTGGGGGTGCTTTGCTGCAGGAGGGACTGGTGCACTTCACAAAATAGATGGCATCATGAGGAAGGAAAAGTATGTGGCTATATTGAAGCAACATCTCAAGACATCAGTCAGGAAGTTAAAGCTTGTTCGCAAATGGGTCTTCCAAATGAACATTGACCCCAAGCATACTTCCAAAGTTGTGGCAAAATGGCTTAAGGACAACAAAGTCAAGTATTGGAGTGGCCATCACAAATCCCTGACCTCAGTCCTATAGAACATTTGTGGGCAGAACTGAAAAAGCGTGTGCGAGCAAGGAGGCCTACAAACCTGACTCAGTTACACCAGCTCTGTCAGTAGGAATGGGCCAAAATTCACCCAACTTATTGTGGGAAGCTTGTGGAAGGCTACCCGAAACGTTTGACCAAAGTTAAACAATTTAAAGGCAATGCTAACAAATACTAATTGAGTGTATGTAAACTTCTGACCCACTGGGAATGTGATGAAAGAAATAAAAGCTGAAATAAATAATTCCCTCTACTATTATTCTGACATTTCACATTCTTAAAATAAAGTGGTGATCCTAACTGACCTAAAACAGGGAATTTTTACTTGGATTAAATGTCAGGAATTGTGAAAAACTGAGTTTAAATGTATTTGGCTAAGGTGTATGTAAACTTCCGACTTCAACTGTATATATATATATAAAGCGGTGACAACATACATGCAAGAAGGGACATGTATTTATATATTTTATAATTCTTTGACAGATCCTATACATTATAATATATCAAAGCAGATTTACTTACCAGAGCACGCCATGGCCACTGAGATTATCCATAATCATAGGTTATTTCACTCTCTGCTTGGATGTTTTCAATAGCAAACAAGCAAAGATGAGGTTTACATTGGACTATCATCTTTTTCATTTTGCAATTTGGGTACCTGTGGGCATCATTTACCAGCCTCCCCAGTGAACCATCTTCGCAGGATGCATCTATGCTAAAATAGAAGAGGGAAACAGATTTACGTTTTCTCCACAAAACATATAAACATATAGAGATTAACTGATGTCTTATAGGGTTTTACTTACCACCATGAGCCATTGTTCCATTCAAAATCAAACAAGAAAGCATTTTGCTTTTCCGTATACTTCCCCTGCCTCTTGTCCCATTCATATTGCGATATAAACTCCCCACGGTACTCGAGGACAAAGGATCCCTTTTCAATTGGTGCTGAGGCAAATACACCACGTCCTGATGTAACAAAGTTAAGAACTTAGTATCAAGTAATACAGTTCAAATTAGGTTAATGAATTGCAGTTGATCAGACCCATTTAGCCTGCTTATCAATGTGTATGATTTAATATTTAGGGGAAAGATCCATTGCAGGGGTGCAAACTGGTAAGGACCCAAAAAGGTGACATCATTCAAAATACATTTGGTCTGAAAACTATGAAATCACGAGGAGACGTATTTTATGTTGGATTTAATGACAGATCTACAGCTAAAAACGGAAACGCCGAAACAATGGCGTTAAAGCGGGGCAAAAAGAGATGTGATCCCCGGTCAGGTTCCAGCAGTTATCACCACTAGACCTGCAGTGACTTGCACCGCTGAGTCTGCCTTTGACTCCTCGCTTTAGACCGCTTTATTGCAGACTTTGTATTTAAGGACATCAGCGTACACAAAAAATCCCAAATCACAACAGGCAGGGATTACGCACACACCCACTCATGTTGTGAACACTCTGTCGGTAGGCCTACTCGGCGGTGCATTTTCGCTGTTCTGTTAACTTGAATGGTGCCGTATTTGTTCTACGCGCTGATACGCATCATTCACATGTATTGTACATTTTTATCACCCAAATGCTTCTACATTCCGTTTATCGTTGGGGTTGTTATGATCAAATGTAAAAAAAAAAATGTTGAATTTAAATCACATTACCGGCTTTCACACATAGCGCGAACGGTCTGCCGACTGGCCAAGGAAATTACCACCAATATCACACATTCTAATAGAAGTTGGGAGGTGTAGTTCATAAATCTGGAATATTTTTCCCCATCCCCCAACAGCTTGCAAAATAATCACAACATAACTTCTGAAATTGGATGTTAAAGCTGTATGTGTCTAATGCAGCGGTACGCAGTGATTTTTTCACTTGTGTAAGAATTGAATGTGTTTCAAATGACATCCCAATATGGTATGACCCAATAAGTGTAGCGTGTGTGTATAACATACCTTTATAGTCATTGATCCATTTGACTTTATAACAAGGCTTGTCACTTCCAGAAATAATAAAATGAATAGCCTCAGCCTCAGGACTAAGTCTGGCTCTTCGTTTTGATATGCTCTTCAATTGCCCATGTGCTCCTCAACTAGAAAACATCTACATTGGATGACAAAAAGTCAGCGAGACAAATACAGAAAAGACTAATACTTGATTTGAATCGAATAAGGATATATCAAATGGTATTAGTCTGCCTTTATTCATATCGTGCTCATGTTCTTACTAATGCAGTATCCGGTTAGCTTATTAGGCTAACCGATCAGTGCAAACCTTATGCAACTGCAATCACAATAGCAATCTTTTCACAGTAAGCACAGTAAGCAATCTTAACACCTTCAAAGATATATACTGTTATAAAAGTATAGTACTGTAAACTCTACAAATAACATTATCTGAACTGAACAACCAATATCATCACTTTGGCTTTAAATGGAAAAACATGATAGTGCTAAGTAACATTTGTGGTCAAGAACACTTAAATGTAAGAACAGCTTAGATAATAACTATCTCTTTAGTTGTAAATGAAGAAAAATAAATGTATTACCTTCATTTCTCTTGCACTTCTTCAGTTCTGAATTGTCCATGTGGCAAAAGTCCTTTTCATTCCTTTCAGCTAATTTGCAAACATTAGCTTATCTGGCTAATTGATGCTAATTACGTTTTTATTTGAGGGATTTAGGGGGATTTTATGATAATAAATAAATAATATGCCATTTAGCAGACGCTTTTATCAAAGCTTAGTTATAGTTGACTATGATGACATGTATTATTTGTATTCAAGTAAATCTATCTTGAATAGTTGGAAAGTGTGCTCGAAACAAAATCAGGATATGTCACGTAACTAAAGTGTGTCACATGACTAAAGTGTGTCCGTGACTAAAGTGTGTTTAAAGTGTGTTAATGTTCCAAAACTGACCACTAGGTGGCGTATTCACAGGTGAGCAAAAAGCGTAAACACACACACACACTTCAAATCATGAGATTGGGAGGGGAGAGGGAGGGGGAGAGACAGAGAGAGAGAGAGAGAGAGAGAGAGAGAGAGAGAGAGAGAGAGAGAGAGAGTAGAGGGAGAGGGAGAGGAGAGGGAGAGAGAGAGAGAGATAGACAGCGAGAGAGAGAGAGAGAGAGAGAGAGAGAGAGAGAGAGAAAGAGAGAGAGAGAGAGAGAGCGAGAGAGAGAGTAGAGGGAGAGAGAGATGAGAGAGAGAGAGAGAGAGAGAGAGAGAGAGAGAGAGAGTAGAGGAGAGAGAGAGGGAGAGAGAGAGAGGATAGAGAGATAGAGAGCGAGAGAGAGAACGAGAGAGAGAGGAGAGAGCGAGAGAGAGAGAGAGAGAGAGAGAGAGAAAAGAGAGAGAGATGAGAGAGAGAGAGAGAGAGAGAGAGAGAGAGAGAGAGAGAGAGAGTAGAGGGAGAGAGAGATGAGAGAGAGAGAGAGAGAGAGAGAGAGAGAGAGAGAGAGAGAGAGAGAGAGATAGACAGCGAGAGGAGAGAGAGAGAGAGAGAGAGAGGAGAGAGAGAGAGAGAGAGAGAGAGAGAGAGAGAAGAGAGAGAGAGAGAGAGAGTAGAGGGAGAGAGAGTGAGAGAGAGAGAGAGAGAGGAGAGAGTGAGAGAGAGAGAGAGAGAGAGAGTAGAGGGAGAGAGAGAGGGAGAGAGAGAGAGAGATAGAGAGATAGAGAGCGAGAGAGAGAGAGAGAGAGAGAGAGAGAGAGAGAAGAGAGAGAGATGAGAGAGAGAGATGAGAGAGAGAGAGAGAGAGAGAGAGTAGAGGGAGAGAGAGATGAGAGAGAGGAGAGAGAGATGAGGAGAGAGAGAGACGAGAGAGAGAGAGAGAGAGAGAGAGAGAGGAAAGAGAGAGAGGTGGTCCAGTCCAGTTCAAGTGTTCAGTTCTGATGGCTTGTAGATAGGAACTGTCTCTGAGCCTGTTGGTATCAGACCTTATGCTCCGAAACCGTCTTCCCGGCGGTAAGGGAGAGAACAGCCTGTGGTTGGGGTGTGTGGGGTCCTTGATGGTGCTGCATGCCTTCCTCAGGCACCGTTTCTAGTAGAAGTCCTGGATGGTGTGGGAGCACGGTCCCAGTGATGTACTGGGCCTCGTCACCACCCGCTGGAGGGCCTTGCAGTCGTGGACGGAGCCATTCCCGTACCAGGCCGTGATGCAACCGAGTCAGGACACTCGATGGTGCAGCGGCAGTATTTGGAGAGGACCCGGGGTAGCAATGCTGCCTTAGTAAATAGAGGAGCTGTCCTCTGACAAGACTGGTGGTGTTGCTGCTCCATGTCAAGGTGCGGGCCCTGTGCTAAGAGTCAGTGTGGAGGAGGGTGTTGTTGCCAATCCTCACAGCCTGTGGTTCTGCATGTCAGGAAGTCCAGGATCCAGTTGCAGAGGGTGGTGGTCCAAACCCAGGGGCTCTGAGCTTGGTGTTGAGCTTGGAGGGAACAATAGTGTTGAATGCTGAACTGTAGTCAATGAACAGCATTCTCGCATAGGTGTTCCTCTTGTCCAGATGTGTTAAGGCTCTGTGAATAGTGATGAAGTGGCATCTTCCGTGGATCTGTTGGAGCGGAAGGTAAATTGGAGTGGGTCCAGTGTGCCTGGAATGCTGGCCTTAATGTGGGCCGTGACCAGACGCTCGAGGGCACTTCATGATGACTGAGGTGAGTGCAACGGGGCGATAGTCATTTGGGTATGTCACGTTGGCTTTCCTTTGGCACTGGGACGATGGTGGTCTCCTTGACTACAGCCATGACGACAGGGGTGAGTGTACAACAAGTTCTCACAGTCTCACGTCAGAATTAGATGTCCATCCCATGTTTCTCAACGTGTTTTAAGGTTAAGTTCAGGTATTAACTAAGAATTCTTAAGGTTAGGCATTAACTCCGGACGGTTAAGGGAAGGGTTAAGGTTTGGGATAGGGTTTAAAACAGAAATATCGAAAACAACTTTCTATCGCTGGATTCAAACATGCAAAACTTTGGAACCAGAGGCAGATGCTTCTAACGAGAGGCAGGTGCTTACTCCCATGCACCATCCTCCTCCACAACGCCCTAGCAAAACCCAAACCTACTTGAAGGTAACAGCCGCTCACTGTTTGCCCCCCTAGTGGCAGGTTTCCACGTCATCTCGAATACTGTCTTGTATCATGGGGGAGTGCGACTGGGCGATAGTCATTTGTGCATGTCACCTTGGTTTTCTTGGACACTGGGGTCAACGGTGGTCTCCTTGAAGCAAGTGGGGACTCCAGCCCGGGACAGGGACAGGTTGAAGATGTCCGAGAAGACACCCGCCAGCTGGTCAGCAGCACATTCTGAGGATGCGGCCAGGGACGCCCTCTGGGTCCACGGTTTTGGGAGTATTCACAGTTTTCCTCACGTTACCTCGCAGCACCTCTTTCTAAATATCTAATTTAACTGTACTGTAATACAATAATATTAATATGTATAGATGAATAGTGTATAAATAGTGTTTTGTCGTTTCTTGATGTCTTTCCATTTAACGCTTATATTTAATGTAATATCTTAGGTTGTTCTTGTCTATAAATGTTCCGTCGTGTATTTTTAAGTTTTACGTGGATCCCAGGAGAAGAGTTGTTTTCTGCATTGTGCACAAAAGTTAATTGGGATCCTTATAAAAATTAAACTTAAACATCAGCCTTGATGAGGCGAAAGCACCTGGTCGTCCGGAGCAGCGAGAGCCTTTCCTGAATGGCTCGGTATCGTCTGCCTCGAATCCAGCATAGAATATGTTAAGCTCGTCTGGGAGGGAGGCTTCGGTGGGCACCACACAGCTGGATTTGTCTTTGTAGTCCTTGATAGCCTGTAGTCCTTGATAGCCTGTAGTTCTTGATAGCCTGTAGTCCTTGACAGCCTGTAGTCCATGATAGCCTGTAGTCCTTGATAGCCTGTAGTCCTTGACAGCCTGTAGTCCATGATAGCCTGTAGTCCTTGAAAGACTGTAGTCCTTGACAGCCTATAGTCCTTGACAGCCTGTAGTCCTTGATAGCATGTAGACCCTTGATAGCCTGTAGTCCTTGATAGCATGTAGTCCTTGATAGCCTGTAGTCCTTGGCAGCCTGTAGTCCTTGACAGCCTGTAGTCCTTGATAGCCTGTAGTCATTGACAGCCTGTAGTCCATGATAGTCTGTAGTTCTTGATAGCCTGTAGTCCTTGACAGCCTGTAGTCCATGATAGCCTGTAGTCCTTGACAGCCTGTAGTCCTTGACAGCCTGTAGTCCTTGATAGCATGTAGTCCTTGATAGCCTGTAGTCCTTGATAGCCTGTAGTCCTTGATAGCCTGTAGTCCTTGACAGCCTGTAGTCCATGATAGCCTGTAGTCCTTGACAGCCTGTAGTCCTTGACAGCCTGTAGTCCTTGATAGCCTGTAGTCTTTGACAGCCTGTAGTCCTTGATAGCCTGTAGTCCTTGACAGCCTATAGTCCTTGATAGCATGTAGTCCTTGACAGCCTGTAGTCCATGATAGCCTGTTGTCCTTGAAAGCCTGTAGTCCTTGACAGCCTGTAGTCCTTGATAGCATGTAGTCATTGATAGCCTGTAGTCCTTGACAGCCTGTAGTCCTTGACAGCCTGTAGTCCTTGATAGCCTGTAGTCCTTGACAGACTGTAGTCCATGATAGCCTGTAGTCCTTGATAGCCTGTAGTCATTGACAGCCTGTAGTCCATGATAGACTGTAGTCCTTGACCGCCTGTAGTCCTTGATAGCCTGTAGTCCTTGACATATATACTGTAGCTATAGCCAACCACTGAACGTTACCCTGCTCCCAAATATATATATATATATATATATATATATATATATATATATATATATATATATATATATATACTGTAGCTATAGCCAACCACTGAACGTTATCCTGCTCCCAAATATATATACTGTAGCTATAGCCAACCTCTGAACGTTATCCTGCTCCCAAATATATATAATGTAGCTATAGCCAACCACTGAACGTTATCCTGCTCCCAAATATATATATACTGTAGCTATAGCCAACCACTGAACGTTATCCTGCTCCCAAATATATATACTGTAGCTATAGCCAACCTCTGAACGTTATCCTGCTCCCAAATATATATACTGTAGCTATAGCCAACCACTGAACGTTATCCTGCTCCCAAATATATATATACTGTAGCTATAGCCAACCACTGAACGTTATCCTGCCCCCAAATATATATACTGTAGCTATAGCCAACCACTGAACGTTATCCTGCCCCCTAATATATATACTGTAGCTATAGCCAACCACTGAACGTTATCCTGCTCCCAAATATATATATATACTGTAGCTATAGCCAACCTCTGAACGTTATCCTGCTCCCAAATATATATACTGTAGCTATAGCCAACCACTGAACGTTATCCTGCTCCCAAATATATATATACTGTAGCTATAGCCAACCACTGAACGTTATCCTGCCCCCAAATATATATACTGTAGCTATAGCCAACCACTGAACGTTATCCTGCCCTCAAATATATATACTGTAGCTATAGCCAACCACTGAACGTTATCCTGCTCCCAAATATATATATACTGTAGCTATAGCCAACCACTGAACGTTATCCTGCTCCCAAATATATATATATATTGTAGCTATAGCCAACCACTCAACGTTATCCTGCTCCCAAATATATATATACTGTAGCTATAGCCAACAACTGAATGTTATCCTGCTCCCAAATATATATACTGTAGCTAAAGCCAACCACTGATTGTTATCCTGCTCCCAAATATATATATACTGTAGCTATAGCCAACCACTGAACGTTATCCTGCTCCCAAATATATATACTGTAGCTATAGCCAACCACTGAACATTATCCTGCTCCCAAATATATATACTGTAGCTATAGCCAACCACTGAACGTTATCCTGCTCCCAAATATATATACTGTAGCTATAGCCAACCTCTGAACGTTATCCTGCTCCCAAATTTATATACTGTAGCTATAGCCAACCACTGAACGTTATCCTGCTCCCAAATATATATATACTGTAGCTATAGCCAACCACTGAACGTTATCCTGCCCCCAAATATATATACTGTAGCTATAGCCAACCACTGAACGTTATCCTGCCCCCAAATATATATACTGTAGCTATAGCCAACCACTGAACGTTATCTTGCTCCCAAATATATATATACTGTAGTTATAGCCAACCACTGAACGTTATCCTGCTCCCAAATATATATATATATTGTAGCTATAGCCAACCACTGAACGTTATCCTGCTCCCAAATATATATATATATACAGTGGGGAGAACAAGTATTTGATACACTGCCGATTTTGCAGGTTTTCCAACTTACAAAGCATGTAGAGGTCTGTAATTTTTATCATAGGTACACTTCAACTGTGAGAGACGGAATCTAAAACAAAAATCCAGAAAATCACGTTGTATGATTTTTAAGTAATTAATTTGCATTTTATTGCATGACATAAGTATTTGATCACCTACCAACCAGTAAGAATTCCGGCTCTCACAGACCTGTTAGTTATTCTTTAAGAAGCCCTCCTGTTCTCCACTCATTACCTGTATTAACTGCACCTGTTTGAACTCGTTACCTGTATAAAAGACACCTGTCCACACACTCAATCAAACAGACTCCAACCTCTCCACAATGGCCAAGACCAGAGAGCTGTGTAAGGACATCAGGGATAAAATTGTAGACCTGCACAAGGCTGGGATGGGCTACAGGACAATAGGCAAGCAGCTAGGTGAGAAGGCAACAACTGTTGGCGCAATTATTAGAAAATTGAAGAAGTTCAAGATGACGGTCAATCACCCTTGGTCTGGGGCTCCATGCAAGATCTCACCTCGTGGGGCATCAATGATCATGAGGAAGGTGAGGGATCTGCCTAGAACTACACGGCAGGACCTGGTCAATGACCTGAAGAGAGCTGGGACCACAGTCTCAAAGAAAACCATTAGTAACACACTACGCCGTCATTTATTAAAATCCTGCAGTGCACGCAAGGTCCCCCTGCTCAAGCCAGCGCATGTCCAGGCCCGTCTGAAGTTTGCCAATGACCATCTGGATGATCCAGAGGAGGAATGGGAGAAGGTCATGATGAGACAAAAATAGAGCTATTTGGTCTAAACTCCACTCGCCGTGTTTGGAGGAAGAAGAAGGATGAGTACAACCCCAAGAACACCATCCCAACCGTGAAGCATGGAGGTGGAAACATCATTCTTTGGGGATGCTTTTCTGCAAAGGGGACAGGACGACTGCACCGTATTGACGGGAGGATGGATGACGGGGGCCATGTATCGCGAGATCTTGGCCAACAACCTCCTTCCCTCAGTAAGAGCATTGAAGATGGGTCGTGGCTGGGTCTTCCAGCATGACAACGACCCTAAACACACAGCCAGGGCAACTAAGGAGTGGCTCCGTAAGAAGCATGTCAAGGTCCTGGAGTGGCCTAGCCAGTCTCCAGACCTGAACCCAATAGAACATCTTTGGAGGGAGCTGAAAGTCCGTATTGCCCAGCGACAGCCCCGAAACCTGAAGGATCTGGAGAAGGTCTGTATGGAGGAGTGGGCCAAAATCCCTGCTGTAGTGTGTGCAAACCTGGTCAAGACCTACAGGAAACGTATGATCTCTGTAATTGCAAACAAAGGTTTCTGTACCAAATATTAAGTTTTGCTTTTCTGATGTATCAAATACTTATGTCATGCAATAAAATGCAAATTAATTACTTAAAAATCATACAATGTGATTTTCTGGATTTTTGTTTTAGATTCCGTCTCTCACAGTTGAAGTGTACCTATGATAAAAATTACAGACCTCTACATGCTTTGTAAGTAGGAAAACCTGCAAAATCGGCTGTGTATCAAATACTTGTTCTCCCCACTGTATATACTATAGCTATAGTCAACCACTGAACGTTATCCTGCTCCCAAATATATATACAGTAGCTATAGCCAACAACTGAATGTTATCCTGCTCCCAAATATATATACTGTAGCTAAAGCCAACCACTGATTGTTATCCTGCTCCCAAATATATATATACTGTAGCTATAGCCAACCACTGAACGTTATCCTGCTCCCAAATATATATATACTGTAGCTATAGCCAACCTCTGAACGTTATCCTGCTCCCAAATATATATACTGTAGCTATAGCCAACCACTGAACGTTATCCTGCTCCCAAATATATATATACTGTAGCTATAGCCAACCACTGAACGTTATCCTGCCCCCAAATATATATACTGTAGCTATAGCCAACCACTGAACGTTATCCTGCCCCCAAATATATATACTGTAGCTATAGCCAACCACTGAACGTTATCCTGCTCCCAAATATATATATATATATATATACTGTAGCTATAGCCAACAACTGAATGTTATCCTGCTCCCAAATATATATACTGTAGCTAAAGCCAACCACTGATTGTTATCCTGCTCGCAAATATATATATACTGTAGCTATAGCCAACCACTGAACGTTATCCTGCTCCCAAATATATATACTGTAGCTATAGCCAACCACTGAACGTTATCCTGCTCCCAAATATATATACTGTAGCTATAGCCAACCACTGAACGTTATCCTGTTCCCAAATATATATACTGTAGCTATAGCCAACCTCTGAACGTTATCCTGCTCCCAAATATATATACTGTAGCTATAGCCAACCACTGAACGTTATCCTGCTCCCAAATATATATATATACTGTAGCTATAGCCAACCACTGAACGTTATCCTGCCCCCAAATATATATATACTGTAGCTATAGCCAACCACTGAACGTTATCCTGCCCCCAAATATATATACTGTAGCTATAGCCAACCACTGAACGTTATCCTGCTCCCAAATATATATATATACTGTAGCTATAGCCAACCACTGAACGTTATCCTGCTCCCAAATATATATATATATATATTGTAGCTATAGCCAACCACTGAACGTTATCCTGCTCCCAAATATATATACTGTAGCTAAAGCCAACCACTGATTGTTATCCTGCTCCCAAATATATATATACTGTAGCTATAGCCAACCACTGAACGTTATCCTGCTCCCAAATATATATACTGTAGCTATAGCCAACCACTGAACGTTATCCTGCTCCCAAATATATATACTGTAGCTATAGCCAACCACTGAACGTTATCCTGCTCCCAAATATATATACTGTAGCTATAGCCAACCTCTGAACGTTATCCTGCTCCCAAATTTATATACTGTAGCTATAGCCAACCACTGAACGTTATCCTGCTCCCAAATATATATATACTGTAGCTATAGCCAACCACTGAACGTTATCCTGCCCCCAAATATATATACTGTAGCTATAGCCAACCACTGAACGTTATCCTGCCCCCAAATATATATACTGTAGCTATAGCCAACCACTGAACGTTATCTTGCTCCCAAATATATATATACTGTAGTTATAGCCAACCACTGAACGTTATCCTGCTCCCAAATATATATATATATTGTAGCTATAGCCAACCACTGAACGTTATCCTGCTCCCAAATATATATATATATACAGTGGGGAGAACAAGTATTTGATACACTGCCGATTTTGCAGGTTTTCCAACTTACAAAGCATGTAGAGGTCTGTAATTTTTATCATAGGTACACTTCAACTGTGAGAGACGGAATCTAAAACAAAAATCCAGAAAATCACGTTGTATGATTTTTAAGTAATTAATTTGCATTTTATTGCATGACATAAGTATTTGATCACCTACCAACCAGTAAGAATTCCGGCTCTCACAGACCTGTTAGTTATTCTTTAAGAAGCCCTCCTGTTCTCCACTCATTACCTGTATTAACTGCACCTGTTTGAACTCGTTACCTGTATAAAAGACACCTGTCCACACACTCAATCAAACAGACTCCAACCTCTCCACAATGGCCAAGACCAGAGAGCTGTGTAAGGACATCAGGGATAAAATTGTAGACCTGCACAAGGCTGGGATGGGCTACAGGACAATAGGCAAGCAGCTAGGTGAGAAGGCAACAACTGTTGGCGCAATTATTAGAAAATTGAAGAAGTTCAAGATGACGGTCAATCACCCTTGGTCTGGGGCTCCATGCAAGATCTCACCTCGTGGGGCATCAATGATCATGAGGAAGGTGAGGGATCTGCCTAGAACTACACGGCAGGACCTGGTCAATGACCTGAAGAGAGCTGGGACCACAGTCTCAAAGAAAACCATTAGTAACACACTACGCCGTCATTTATTAAAATCCTGCAGTGCACGCAAGGTCCCCCTGCTCAAGCCAGCGCATGTCCAGGCCCGTCTGAAGTTTGCCAATGACCATCTGGATGATCCAGAGGAGGAATGGGAGAAGGTCATGATGAGACAAAAATAGAGCTATTTGGTCTAAACTCCACTCGCCGTGTTTGGAGGAAGAAGAAGGATGAGTACAACCCCAAGAACACCATCCCAACCGTGAAGCATGGAGGTGGAAACATCATTCTTTGGGGATGCTTTTCTGCAAAGGGGACAGGACGACTGCACCGTATTGACGGGAGGATGGATGACGGGGGCCATGTATCGCGAGATCTTGGCCAACAACCTCCTTCCCTCAGTAAGAGCATTGAAGATGGGTCGTGGCTGGGTCTTCCAGCATGACAACGACCCTAAACACACAGCCAGGGCAACTAAGGAGTGGCTCCGTAAGAAGCATGTCAAGGTCCTGGAGTGGCCTAGCCAGTCTCCAGACCTGAACCCAATAGAACATCTTTGGAGGGAGCTGAAAGTCCGTATTGCCCAGCGACAGCCCCGAAACCTGAAGGATCTGGAGAAGGTCTGTATGGAGGAGTGGGCCAAAATCCCTGCTGTAGTGTGTGCAAACCTGGTCAAGACCTACAGGAAACGTATGATCTCTGTAATTGCAAACAAAGGTTTCTGTACCAAATATTAAGTTTTGCTTTTCTGATGTATCAAATACTTATGTCATGCAATAAAATGCAAATTAATTACTTAAAAATCATACAATGTGATTTTCTGGATTTTTGTTTTAGATTCCGTCTCTCACAGTTGAAGTGTACCTATGATAAAAATTACAGACCTCTACATGCTTTGTAAGTAGGAAAACCTGCAAAATCGGCTGTGTATCAAATACTTGTTCTCCCCACTGTATATACTATAGCTATAGTCAACCACTGAACGTTATCCTGCTCCCAAATATATATACAGTAGCTATAGCCAACAACTGAATGTTATCCTGCTCCCAAATATATATACTGTAGCTAAAGCCAACCACTGATTGTTATCCTGCTCCCAAATATATATATACTGTAGCTATAGCCAACCACTGAACGTTATCCTGCTCCCAAATATATATATACTGTAGCTATAGCCAACCTCTGAACGTTATCCTGCTCCCAAATATATATACTGTAGCTATAGCCAACCACTGAACGTTATCCTGCTCCCAAATATATATATACTGTAGCTATAGCCAACCACTGAACGTTATCCTGCCCCCAAATATATATACTGTAGCTATAGCCAACCACTGAACGTTATCCTGCCCCCAAATATATATACTGTAGCTATAGCCAACCACTGAACGTTATCCTGCTCCCAAATATATATATATATATATATACTGTAGCTATAGCCAACAACTGAATGTTATCCTGCTCCCAAATATATATACTGTAGCTAAAGCCAACCACTGATTGTTATCCTGCTCGCAAATATATATATACTGTAGCTATAGCCAACCACTGAACGTTATCCTGCTCCCAAATATATATACTGTAGCTATAGCCAACCACTGAACGTTATCCTGCTCCCAAATATATATACTGTAGCTATAGCCAACCACTGAACGTTATCCTGTTCCCAAATATATATACTGTAGCTATAGCCAACCTCTGAACGTTATCCTGCTCCCAAATATATATACTGTAGCTATAGCCAACCACTGAACGTTATCCTGCTCCCAAATATATATATATACTGTAGCTATAGCCAACCACTGAACGTTATCCTGCCCCCAAATATATATATACTGTAGCTATAGCCAACCACTGAACGTTATCCTGCCCCCAAATATATATACTGTAGCTATAGCCAACCACTGAACGTTATCCTGCTCCCAAATATATATATATACTGTAGCTATAGCCAACCACTGAACGTTATCCTGCTCCCAAATATATATATATATATATTGTAGCTATAGCCAACCACTGAACGTTATCCTGCTCCCAAATATATATACTGTAGCTAAAGCCAACCACTGATTGTTATCCTGCTCCCAAATATATATATACTGTAGCTATAGCCAACCACTGAACGTTATCCTGCTCCCAAATATATATACTGTAGCTATAGCCAACCACTGAACGTTATCCTGCTCCCAAATATATATACTGTAGCTATAGCCAACCACTGAACGTTATCCTGCTCCCAAATATATATACTGTAGCTATAGCCAACCTCTGAACGTTATCCTGCTCCCAAATATATATACTGTAGCTATAGCCAACCACTGAACGTTATCCTGCTCCCAAATATATATATACTGTAGCTATAGCCAACCACTGAACGTTATCCTGCCCCCAAATATATATACTGTAGCTATAGCCAACCACTGAACGTTATCCTGCCCCCAAATATATATACTGTAGCTATAGCCAACCACTGAACATTATCCTGCTCCCAAATATATATATACTGTAGCTATAGCCAACCACTGAACGTTATCCTGCTCCCAAATATATATATATATATTGTAGCTATAGCCAACCACTGAACGTTATCCTGCTCCCAAATATATATATATATATATATATATTTATATATATATACTATAGCTATAGTCAACCACTGAACGTTATCCTGCTCCCAAATATATATACAGTAGCTATAGCCAACAACTGAATGTTATCCTGCTCCCAAATATATATACTGTAGCTAAAGCCAACCACTGATTGTTATCCTGCTCCCAAATATATATATACTGTAGCTATAGCCAACCACTGAACGTTATCCTGCTCCCAAATATATATACTGTAGCTATAGCCAACCTCTGAACGTTATCCTGCTCCCAAATATATATACTGTAGCAGTGGCGGCTCCTGAAAAAATTCTCAGGAGGGGCAATTTTTCTGATGATTTAGGTGACCTATACACATTTAAAAAAAGATATGTCCAGCAACAACACGAAGACAGGGGCAGCATATAAGTCAATACCCGAAGCATTTATTGACTGATCTGGGGAGATGGATTCCAGTTTCTGTGACAGATTATAAATAATCTCTGATGCCTTTGTTATATTAGCTTTTGGTTGAATGTACTGTCGTAGTAAATATATAATGTTATAGCTTGGTCTGACTAAAATCTTGTGCATGACCCATTTTGTGTTGGGCCTTTGTATTCAATACAATGAACAAGAGTCCTATCTTGTCAGCCTTGTCAGCAGGTGGCTAAGGATAACACCCACGCCATAGGTCTCTCAGTTCTTCCAACTCACGAGTTCTTGCCCTGAGGACACACACACACACACACCCACACACACACACACACACACACACACACACATCATCACTGATAAACACACACACACACACACACACATCATCACTGATAACAAACACACACACACACACACACACACACACACACACACACACACACACACACACACACTGATAACAAACACACACACACACACACACACAAATCCTCTTCTCTTAGGCTGAACATCTGAAGACAGAGAACCCGACTCAGAGCCAATGCAACAGTGACACTAGCCTGGAGGTGACCTCGCCCAACTCATCAGGACCAATCAGAAGATCAGAACTACTAGATTCAACCTACTTCATTTTATTGTATAAAATGTCAGCACACAATGTTTAGGGGCTCTTCTGATAAACTCCCTACGAGTTTGACGAACGGGTCCGTGCACGCGATTCCAGATATCTTTATCTCTGAATAAACTGCCTTATATTATACAATTATCCACCTTGTCCAAAAGTCTCTACTTGGTCTCCGTTCTCCAGTAAACTTGTTTTATCAACAATAGTAAGGTTCAATGACACAGAAAGCAGTTCAATGTCGGGGTACAGAGTCGCTCTCTTACCAGGATCGCGGTCCGCTCTGACCAGGGTGAAGCCGGCCGGCTCCACCTCTCTGTCCGGGACTCTGTCATCCAGCCAAGTCTCCCAGCTGTATTGGGATTCCGCTGCCAGCAGCGTTTTCATTATTTAGTCCGTTCGTAGCGGGTATGTACACGATCAACAAGATCAGTCCAAAACCGAAGATCAGTCCAAAGCAGAATGTTTGCAGAATGTTTGTAAACTAAGTCTACAAATTAAAAACATAAAATAACGCCACACTGCAGGTCACAACAGAGACGCTGCTAGCCGCCATTGTCTTAGTTACGTTCAACGTTACGTCACGTATGACGAAAGCGCGTAAGTGCAAGCCCACAGACACCCATAGAGAATGTATTGAAAGCTTTGAAATGTGAAAAAAATAGATTTTACATGACATGCTATGAGAGACTTCTGGGCGATTTTCAACCTGACTGAAATCGCCCAAAAAACGGGCGGGGCCATTTGAAGCACGACTTTAGCCTGATTTGACATTTAGTGGCTAGCAGATCAGACGTGAACACTGATAACTGCTGTTGCCGTGATATAATTGATTAGAAAAAAAATCCCTTCCTTTTCCCGTTTGGCAGTGCGTCGCCCATATCGCCGTATTGAACAAGCCGTCCCTGTACTGTAGCTATAGCCAACCACTGAACGTTATCCTGCTCCCAAATATATATATACTGTAGCTATAGCCAACCACTGAAGGTTATCCTGCCCCCAAATATATATACTGTAGCTATAGCCAACCACTGAACGTTATCCTGCCCCCAAATATATATACTGTAGCTATAGCCAACCACTGAACGTTATCCTGCTCCCAAATATATATATATACTGTAGCTATAGCCAACCACTGAACGTTATCCTGCTCCCAAATATATATATATATTGTAGCTATAGCCAACCACTGAACGTTATCCTGCTCCCAAATATATATATATATATATATATATATATATATATATATATATATATATATATATATATATACTATAGCTATAGTCAACCACTGAACGTTATCCTGCTCCCAAATATATATACTGTAGCTATAGCCAACAACTGAATGTTATCCTGCTCCCAAATATATATACTGTAGCTAAAGCCAACCACTGATTGTTATCCTGCTCCCAAATATATATACTGTAGCTATAGCCAACCTCTGAACGTTATCCTGCTCCCAAATATATATACTGTAGCTATAGCCAACCACTGAACGTTATCCTGCTCCCAAATATATATATACTGTAGCTATAGCCAACCACTGAACGTTATCCTGCCCCCAAATATATATACTGTAGCGATAGCCAACCACTGAACGTTATCCTGCCCCCAAATATATATACTGTAGCTATAGCCAACCACTGAACGTTATCCTGCTCCCAAATATATATATATACTGTAGCTATAGCCAACCACTGAACGTTATCCTGCTCCCAAATATATATATATATATTGTAGCTATAGCCAACCACTGAACGTTATCCTGCTCCCAAATATATATATATATATATATATATATATATATATATACTATAGCTATAGTCAACCACTGAACGTTATCCTGCTCCCAAATATATATACTGTAGCTATAGCCAACAACTGAATGTTATCCTGCTCCCAAATATATATACTGTAGCTAAAGCCAACCACTGATTGTTATCCTGCTCCCAAATATATATATACTGTAGCTATAGCCAACCACTGAACGTTATCCTGCTCCCAAATATATATACTGTAGCTATAGCCAACCACTGAACGTTATCCTGCTCCCAAATATATATACTGTAGCTATAGCCAACCTCTGAACGTTATCCTGCTCCCAAATATATATACTGTAGCTATAGCCAACCACTGAACGTTATCCTGCTCCCAAATATATATATACTGTAGCTATAGCCAACCACTGAACGTTATCCTGCCCCCAAATATATATACTGTAGCTATAGCCAACCACTGAACGTTATCCTGCCCCCTAATATATATACTGTAGCTATAGCCAACCACTGAACGTTACCCTGCTCCCAAATATATATATATACTGTAGCTATAGCCAACCTCTGAACGTTATCCTGCTCCCAAATATATATACTGTAGCTATAGCCAACCACTGAACGTTATCCTGCTCCCAAATATATATATACTGTAGCTATAGCCAACCACTGAACGTTATCCTGCCCCCAAATATATATACTGTAGCTATAGCCAACCACTGAACGTTATCCTGCCCTCAAATATATATACTGTAGCTATAGCCAACCACTGAACGTTATCCTGCTCCCAAATATATATATACTGTAGCTATAGCCAACCACTGAACGTTATCCTGCTCCCAAATATATATATATATTGTAGCTATAGCCAACCACTCAACGTTATCCTGCTCCCAAATATATATACTGTAGCTATAGCCAACAACTGAATGTTATCCTGCTCCCAAATATATATACTGTAGCTAAAGCCAACCACTGATTGTTATCCTGCTCCCAAATATATATATATATACTGTAGCTATAGCCAACCACTGAACGTTATCCTGCTCCCAAATATATATACTGTAGCTATAGCCAACCACTGAACGTTATCCTGCTCCCAAATATATATACTGTAGCTATAGCCAACCACTGAACGTTATCCTGCTCCCAAATATATATACTGTAGCTATAGCCAACCTCTGAACGTTATCCTGCTCCCAAATGTATATACTGTAGCTATAGCCAACCACTGAACGTTATCCTGCTCCCAAATATATATATATACTGTAGCTATAGCCAACCACTGAACGTTATCCTGCCCCCAAATATATATACTGTAGCTATAGCCAACCACTGAACGTTATCCTGCCCCCAAATATATATACTGTAGCTATAGCCAACCACTGAACGTTATCCTGCTCCCAAATATATATATACTGTAGTTATAGCCAACCACTGAACGTTATCCTGCTCCCAAATATATATATATATTGTAGCTATAGCCAACCACTGAACGTTATCCTGCTCCCAAATATATATATATATATATATATACTATAGCTATAGTCAACCACTGAACGTTATCCTGCTCCCAAATATATTTACAGTAGCTATAGCCAACAACTGAATGTTATCCTGCTCCCAAATATATATACTGTAGCTAAAGCCAACCACTGATTGTTATCCTGCTCCCAAATATATATATACTGTAGCTATAGCCAACCACTGAACGTTATCCTGCTCCCAAATATATATACTGTAGCTATAGCCAACCTCTGAACGTTATCCTGCTCCCAAATATATATACTGTAGCTATAGCCAACCACTGAACGTTATCCTGCTCCCAAATATATATATACTGTAGCTATAGCCAACCACTGAACGTTATCCTGCCCCCAAATATATATACTGTAGCTATAGCCAACCACTGAACGTTATCCTGCCCCCAAATATATATACTGTAGCTATAGCCAACCACTGAACGTTATCCTGCTCCCAAATATATATATATATATACTGTAGCTATAGCCAACAACTGAATGTTATCCTGCTCCCAAATATATATACTGTAGCTAAAGCCAACCACTGATTGTTATCCTGCTCCCAAATATATATATACTGTAGCTATAGCCAACCACTGAACGTTATCCTGCTCCCAAATATATATACTGTAGCTATAGCCAACCACTGAACGTTATCCTGCTCCCAAATATATATACTGTAGCTATAGCCAACCACTGAACGTTATCCTGCTCCCAAATATATATACTGTAGCTATAGCCAACCTCTGAACGTTATCCTGCTCCCAAATATATATACTGTAGCTATAGCCAACCACTGAACGTTATCCTGCTCCCAAATATATATATACTGTAGCTATAGCCAACCACTGAACGTTATCCTGCCCCCAAATATATATACTGTAGCTATAGCCAACCACTGAACGTTATCCTGCCCCCAAATATATATACTGTAGCTATAGCCAACCACTGAACGTTATCCTGCTCCCAAATATATATATATACTGTAGCTATAGCCAACCACTGAACGTTATCCTGCTCCCAAATATATATATATATTGTAGCTATAGCCAACCACTGAACGTTATCCTGCTCCCAAATATATATACTGTAGCTAAAGCCAACCACTGATTGTTATCCTGCTCCCAAATATATATATACTGTAGCTATAGCCAACCACTGAACGTTATCCTGCTCCCAAATATATATACTGTAGCTATAGCCAACCACTGAACGTTATCCTGCTCCCAAATATATATACTGTAGCTATAGCCAACCACTGAACGTTATCCTGCTCCCAAATATATATACTGTAGCTATAGCCAACCTCTGAACGTTATCCTGCTCCCAAATATATATACTGTAGCTATAGCCAACCACTGAACGTTATCCTGCTCCCAAATATATATATACTGTAGCTATAGCCAACCACTGAACGTTATCCTGCCCCCAAATATATATACTGTAGCTATAGCCAACCACTGAACGTTATCCTGCCCCCAAATATATATACTGTAGCTATAGCCAACCACTGAACGTTATCCTGCTCCCAAATATATATATACTGTAGCTATAGCCAACCACTGAACGTTATCCTGCTCCCAAATATATATATACTGTAGCTATAGCCAACCACTGAACGTTATCCTGCTCCCAAATATATATATATATATTGTAGCTATAGCCAACCACTGAACGTTATCCTGCTCCCAAATATATATATATATATATATATATATATATTTATCCTCCTGAGAACCAAGGAAAATATTGTTTTTCCTAATCATATTTTTTGTGATTCAATAACTGTTTAGGGTTAAAAAAAGCATCCTACAATTTCCACATTTTAATTTTATTTTTTATTTTTTATTTTACAGCATGTCCACTGTAGTGGACAACAGGATCATTTGAGTACGAAAAGAGACACATTTGGTAGATACACATTTTTTACAGAGTTCTTACAGATTACAGAGTTTTTATGAACTAAGAATACATACATTTTGGCCTGTAGATTGATTATTATCCAAGAATACAGACATTTTGATTATACAATACACATTAATCATTCTTGAATCCTTTTCCTTACATTTCGCAAGGATAGCTTTACCATTAAAGCTTAACACTTTGTTATGTCCATATCCTTTGATTGGTCCCCTTGAATCCTTTCAGTGTTATTTGAACAATGAACATATAACTCATGTGTAACAGATTTATTTTGGATTTTTTCCTTCTGTCAAACTGAATCCAATCTAGCTTTTTCCTTCACTCTTCATTTTGTTCTTAGTATTTTCTTTGTTAGTGGTGAAAGTCCTGGAAGCAATTTCTCATTTTGGTAATGCAGAGGAACATCTTGCATTTGGTACATCTCATGTATGTCTTGCTCTTGCAGCCCTTATTTCTGCATCTTTCTGCATGCTTGGTATCCATCATCTCAGGCATGTGCATGGCTCCTAGTCTGCGCACAGATGGCTCTGGTTGTGGGATCCTCATTTTAGATGGTGGCTCATACTCATCCTCACTCTCTTCACAGCTGTTTTCCAGTTCCGGACTCTCCAACAGCTCCTCAGCTAGGAGTAGTTTGAAGTCCAGGTACTGATGTGTGTTCTTGGATGGTCTGTGCAGAGCTTTGCTGTCAGACTGGTATTGTATCCAGGAGTTGGTGATGGCAACATCAAAGAAGTGACTGATCACGCGCGATGTCCACTTCTTGGTCCTGCTTGACATACGATAGAAGCTAAGCATGCAATCACAAAGATCTACGCCACCCATGTTATCATTATACTGCTTAATTACTGCTGGTCTTTTAACCTGGACCAGGTGCTTTTCTTTCTGGGACCATCTGGTACAGATGTCTTCTGGGTCTTTCCCATGTACAGTGGATGCCATGAGCACTGGTTTGTTGTCGAACCTTTTTGTGATGGCCAGCTCAGGACTCTTTCTGGCCACTGACACTGATGTTCCTCTCCCCTCTTTTTTCAACTGTTTGTCTACTGGCAGCTGGCACAGCTTTGGGACACGGTTCTTCATTATAGTTCCAGTTGCAGGAAGGCCCTTTGCCAGCAATGCATCCAATAGATCTATGGTTGTGAAGTACCTGTCAAAGAATATGTGGCTCCCTGTTGGAACAGATTCAACCATGCGTAGAACTGCTGCAGCTCCAACTCCTAACCTTTGGACTGTACAGGTATTCTTCCCTTGGTAGACTTCAAAATCAAGCATCAGACCATTTGGGGATGCAAGGACAAAGACCTTTAGGCCAGTAGGGTTTGGCTTGCCGGGAACATATTGCCTGACTGGACAACGGCCTGTGAATGGGATGATTTGCTCATCAATGCAGACCCTTTCTGGCTTTGCAAGGCTGAGACAGCCTTGGCGCACACGATCGAGTATTGGCCTGACTTTCCAAAGAATGTCTGCCTTCTTTGTTTCCTCTGTTACAGCCAGGTCATTGACAATCTTGAGGGAATTTCTTATCCTGAAGAATCTATCCCTAGTCATTTTGCTACTTATGACTGGCACTTTAGTTTTGTTGGCCCAAAACATTTTAATTCTGGGATAGCCAAGGCAGGCCAAAGAAATGCCCAAGAAATGCCCAAGAAGATTTTTATTTCTTGTGGCGTGGTGTTCATGCACACTCCTTTGATTTGCAGCTCTCTTTGATTTGTGTATGTTGCCAAATCTTCAAAGACCTAGTTGTCAATGTACTGTGAAAAGTATTCAATTGGACTCCAGTCTGCACGTGTTGTAGGGTCATCTTGACACACAGGAAGCCCAGGTAACACAGGTGCAAATCTGATATGAAGGAAAAAAGAATAAGAAATGATAAGTAATAACAGTTTAAATACTCAATGCAGCTGAATTTAAAATTGTGGAACTGCATCAAACATACATGTTACTCCTGGCCCACAGAGGGCGACGAGTTTCCTGTTCATCCCTGTCTGTATCTGTATCATTATTTACATGAAGATAGTCCTGATGTCCACTATAATTGACATTCATAAAATGGCAAATCTTCCAAAAGATACATAATTTAGTTGCTATCAGAACTAAATATATGATTCCTAACACCTTCATGAACAAGAAAATATATGATTATCATAGTAACAAAACCATAGACAAACAATATTTGACTTACCTCTCATCTTTCCATAAAATGTGCTTGTTCCTGTGCCATCCATTTTGAAAGGAAAGATAGAGGCGGTTCCCGGCCTCCCAGCCAATCAAATGACATATCACTGAAAAGCCCAGGATGTCCTCTGTACAGTACATCAGGAATTAAGAGACTTGCACAAAAGATTCCAAGAAGAGGGATGAAACTCAAATGTCCACTAAAGTGGACATAAGTCAATGGGCTGGGTCTCAGGAGTATATATATATATACTATAGCTATAGTCAACCACTGAACGTTATCCTGGTCCCAAATATATATACAGTAGCTATAGCCAACAACTGAATGTTATCCTGCTCCCAAATATATATACTGTAGCTAAAGCCAACCACTGATTGTTATCCTGCTCCCAAATATATATATACTGTAGCTATAGCCAACCACTGAACGTTATCCTGCTCCCAAATATATATACTGTAGCTATAGCCAACCTCTGAACGTTATCCTGCTCCCAAATATATATACTGTAGCAGGGGCGGCTCCTGAAAAAATTCTCAGGAGGGGCAATTTTTCTGATGATTTAGGTGACCTATACACATTTTAAAAAAGATATGTCCAGCAACAACATGAAGACAGGGGCAGCATATAAGTCAATACCAGAAGCATTTATTGACTGATCTGGGGAGATGGATTCCAGTTTCTGTGACAGATTATAAATAATCTCTGATGCCTTTGTTATATTAGCTTTTGGTTGAATGTACTGTCGTAGTAAATATATAATGTTATAGCTTGGTCTGACTAAAATATTGTGCATGACCCATTTTGTGTTGGGCCTTTGTATTCAATACAATGAACAAGAGTCCTATCTTGTCAGCCTTGTCAGCAGGTGGCTAAGGATAACACCCACGCCATAGGTCTCTCAGTTCTTCCAACTCACGAGTTCTTGCCCTGAGGACACACACACACACACACACCCACACACACACACACACACACACACACACACACACATCATCACTGATAAACACACACACACACACACACACATCATCACTGATAACAAACACACACACACACACACACACACACACACACACACACACACACACTGATAACAAACACACACACACACACACACACAAATCCTCTTCTCTTAGGCTGAACATCTGAAGACAGAGAACCCGACTCAGAGCCAATGCAACAGTGACACTAGCCTGGAGGTGACCTCGCCCAACTCATCAGGACCAATCAGAAGATCAGAACTACTAGATTCAACCTACTTCATTTTATTGTATAAAATGTCAGCACACAATGTTTAGGGGCTCTTCTGATAAACTCCCTACGAGTTTGACGAACGGGTCCGTGCACGCGATTCCAGATATCTTTATCTCTGAATAAACTGCCTTATATTATACAATTATCCACTTTGTCCAAAAGTCTCTACTTGGTCTCCGTTCTCCAGTAAACTTGTTTTATCAACAATAGTAAGGTTCAATGACACAGAAAGCAGTTCAATGTCGGGGTACAGAGTCGCTCTCTTACCAGGATCGCGGTCCGCTCTGACCAGGGTGAAGCCGGCCGGCTCCACCTCTCTGTCCGGGACTCTGTCATCCAGCCAAGTCTCCCAGCTGTATTGGGATTCCGCTGCCAGCAGCGTTTTCATTATTTAGTCCGTTCGTAGCAGGTATGTACACGATCAACAAGATCAGTCCAAAACCGAAGATCAGTCCAAAGCAGAATGTTTGCAGAATGTTTGTAAACTAAGTCTACAAATTAAAAACATAAAATAACGCCACACTGCAGGTCACAACAGAGACGCTGCTAGCCGCCATTGTCTTAGTTACGTTCAACGTTACGTCACGTATGACGAAAGCGCGTAAGTGCAAGCCCACAGACACCCATAGAGAATGTATTGAAAGCTTTGAAATGTGAAAAAAATAGATTTTACATGACATGCTATGAGAGACTTCTGGGCGATTTTCAACCTGACTGAAATCGCCCAAAAAACGGGCGGGGCCATTTGAAGCACGACTTTAGCCTGATTTGACATTTAGTGGCTGGCAGATCAGACGTGAACACTGATAACTGCTGTTGCCGTGATATAATTGATTAGAAAAAAAATCCCTTCCTTTTCCCGTTTGGCAGTGCGTCGCCCATATCGCCCTATTGAACAAGCCGTCCCTGTACTGTAGCTATAGCCAACCACTGAACGTTATCCTGCCCCCAAATATATATACGGTAGCTATAGCCAACCACTGAACGTTATCCTGCCCCCAAATATATATACTGTAGCTATAGCCAACCACTGAACGTTATCCTGCTCCCAAATATATATATATACTGTAGCTATAGCCAACCACTGAACGTTATCCTGCTCCCAAATATATATATATATTGTAGCTATAGCCAACCACTGAACGTTATCCTGCTCCCAAATATATATACTGTAGCTATAGCCAACAACTGAATGTTATCCTGCTCCCAAATATATATACTGTAGCTAAAGCCAACCACTGATTGTTATCCTGCTCCCAAATATATATACTGTAGCTATAGCCAACCTCTGAACGTTATCCTGCTCCCAAATATATATACTGTAGCTATAGCCAACCACTGAACGTTATCCTGCTCCCAAATATATATATACTGTAGCTATAGCCAACCACTGAACGTTATCCTGCCCCCAAATATATATACTGTAGCGATAGCCAACCACTGAACGTTATCCTGCCCCCAAATATATATACTGTAGCTATAGCCAACCACTGAACGTTATCCTGCTCCCAAATATATATATATACTGTAGCTATAGCCAACCACTGAACGTTATCCTGCTCCCAAATATATATATATATATTGTAGCTATAGCCAACCACTGAACGTTATCCTGCTCCCAAATATATATACTGTAGCTATAGCCAACCACTGAACGTTATCCTGCTCCCAAATATATATATACTGTAGCTAAAGCCAACCACTCATTGTTATCCTGCTCCCAAATATATATATACTGTAGCTATAGCCAACCACTGAACGTTATCCTGCTCCCAAATATATATACTGTAGCTATAGCCAACCACTGAACGTTATCCTGCTCCCAAATATATATACTGTAGCTATAGCCAACCACTGAACGTTATCCTGCTCCCAAATATATATATACTGTAGCTATAGCCAACCACTGAACGTTATCCTGCTCCCAAATATATATATATACTGTAGCTATAGCCAACCACTGAACGTTATCCTGCTCCCATATATATATACTGTAGCTATTGTCACGCCCTGGCTCTGGGACTCTGTTATGTTGAGCCAGGGTGTGTTGTTTATATGTGTTTTTGTGTGCTAGGTTGAGTATCTAGTTCATTTGTTTCTATGTTGGCCGGTGTGGTTCTCAATCAGAGGCAACGTGAATCAGCTGTTGCTTGTTGTCTCTGATTGGGAACCATACTTAGGCAGCCTGTTTTCCACAGTGTTTTGTGGGATCTTATTCCGTATGGTTTTGTATTGTAACCAAGGACGTCAAGTTATCGTTTTGTTCTGGAATAAAAAAGGAATGTTCACTTCTCACGCTGCGCATTGGTCCACTTCCTCCAACGATCGTGACAGCTATAGCCAACCACTGAACGTTATCCTGCTCCCAAATATATATACTGTAGCTATAGCCAACCACTGAACGTTATCCTGGTCCCTAATATATATACTGTAGCTATAGCCAACCACTGAACGTTATCCTGCTCCCTAACATATATATACTGTAGCTATAGCCAACCACTGAACGTTATCCTGCTCCCAAATATATATACTGTAGCTATAGCCAACCACTGAACGTTATCCTGCTCCCTAACATATATATACTGTAGCTATAGCCAACCACTGGACGTTATCCTGCTCCCAAATATATATACTGTAGCTATAGCCAACCACTGAATGTTATCCTGCTCCCAAATATATATACTGTAGCTATAGCCAACCACTGGACGTTATCCTGCTCCCAAATATATATACTGTAGCTATAGCCAACCATCGCAGTTGATATGGTCGGTAGTGACTTTGCCACATGATAGGTAAACAAACAAACAGGCAAGTAGCCTACAAGCGGAGTATGAAAAATGTATGCACTCACTAAAAACAAGCGGATTCAGCAACACGGACACCGATGGAAATTCTTGCGATTTGACAGTTCCCAAAGGACATGAACTGGTTGAATCAACATTGTTTCTACTTTATAGGACAAGGCTTCATCAGTTTTATGAGAAACCAGCCAATAGTGTACAGCCATAATATAAATGTTTAATGTCTGTTTCCACTAGATTGCGTTACTGACTGACCAGACTGTCTGACCTGCACTGCCTCCTCCTGACTGATATCTAACCAGCCCAGAGGCTTGAAGAGACATTAGACTGTCTGACTGATATCTAACCAGCCCAGAGGCTTGAAGAGACATTAGACTGTCTGACTGATATCTAACCAGCCCAGAGGCATGAAGAGACATTAGACTGTCTGACTGATATCTAACCAGCCCAGAGGCTTGAAGAGACATTAGACTGTCTGACTGATATCTAACCAGCCCAGAGGCTTGAAGAGACATTAGACTGTCTGACTGATATCTAACCAGCCCAGAGGCTTGAAGAGACATTAGACTGTCTGACTGATATCTAACCAGCCCAGAGGCTTGAAGAGACATTAGACTGTCTGACTGATATCTAACCAGCCCAGAGGCTTGAAGAGACATTAGACTGTCTGACTGATATCTAACCAGCCCAGAGGCTTGAAGAGACATTAGACTGTCTGACTGATATCTAACCAGCCCAGAGGCTTGAAGAGACATTAGACTGTCTGACTGATATCTAACCAGCTCAGAGGCTTGAAGAGACATTAGACTGTCTGACTGATATCTAACCAGCCCAGAGGCTTGAAGAGACATTAGACTGTCTGACTGATATCTAACCAGCCCAGAGGCTTGAAGAGACATTAGACTGTCTGACTGATATCTAACCAGCCCAGAGGCTTGAAGAGACATTAGACTGTCTGACTGATATCTAACCAGCCCAGAGGCTTGAAGAGACATTAGACTGTCTGACTGATATCTAACCAGCCCAGAGGCTTGAAGAGACATTAGACTGTCTGACTGATATCTAACCAGCCCAGAGGCTTGAAGAGACATTAGACTGTCTGACTGATATCTAACCAGCCCAGAGGCTTGAAGAGACATTAGACTGTCTGACTGATATCTAACCAGCCCAGAGGCTTGAAGAGACATTAGACTGTCTGACTGATATCTAACCAGCCCAGAGGCTTGAAGAGACATTAGACTGTCTGACTGATATCTAACCAGCCCAGAGGCTTGAAGAGACATTAGACTGTCTGACTGATATCTAACCAGCTCAGAGGCTTGAAGAGACATTAGACTGTCTGACTGATATCTAACCAGCCCAGAGGCTTGAAGAGACATTAGACTGTCTGACTGATATCTAACCAGCCCAGAGGCTTGAAGAGACATTAGACTGTCTGACTGATATCTAACCAGCCCAGAGGCTTGAAGAGACATTAGACTGTCTGACTGATATCTAACCAGCCCAGAGGCTTGAAGAGACATTAGACTGTCTGACTGATATCTAACCAGCCCAGAGGCTTGAAGAGACATTAGACTGTCTGACTGATATCTAACCAGCCCAGAGGCTTGAAGAGACATTAGACTGTCTGACTGATATCTAACCAGCCCAGAGGCTTGAAGAGACATTAGACTGTCTGACTGATATCTAACCAGCCCAGAGGCTTGAAGGGACATTAGACTGTCTGACTGATATCTAACCAGCCCAGAGGCTTGAAGAGACATTAGACTGTCTGACTGATATCTAACCAGCCCAGAGGCTTGAAGAGACATTAGACTGTCTGACTGATATCTAACCAGCCCAGAGGCTTGAAGAGACTTTAGACTGTCTGACTGATATCTAACCAGCCAAGAGGCTTGAAGAGACATTGGACTGTCTAACTAATATCTAACAAGCCCAGAGGCTTGAAGAGACATTAGACTGTCTGACTGATATCTAACCAGCCCAGAGGCTTAAAGACACATTAGAGTGTCTGACTGATATCTATCCAGCCCAGAGGCTTGAAAAGACATCAGACTGTTTGAGTTATATCTAACAAGCCCAGAGGCTTGAAGAGACAGTCTGACTGATATCTAACCAGCCCAGAGGCTTGAAGAGACATTAGACTGTCTGACCTTCACTGCCTACTCCTGACTGATTTCTAACCAGCCCAGAGGCTTAAAGACACATTAGACTGTCTGACTGATATCTAACCAGCCCAGAGGCTTGAAAAGACATTAGAATGTTTGACTGATATCTAACCAGCTCAGAGGCTTGAAGAGACATTAGACTGTCTGACCTGCACTGCCTCCTCCTGACTAATATCTAACCAGCCCAAAGGCTTGCAGAGACATTAGACAGACTGACTGATATCTAACAAGCCCAGAGGCTTGAAGAGATAGTCTGACTGATATCTAACCAGCCTAGAGGCTTAAAGAGACATTAGACTGTCTGACTGATATCTAACCAGCCCAGAGGCTTGAAGAGACATTAGACTGTCTGACCTGCACTGCCTCCTACTGACTGCTATCTAACCAGCCCAGAAAATTGAAGAGACATTAGACTATCTGACTGATATCTAACCAGCCCAGAGACTTGAAGATACATTAGACTGTCTGACTGATATCTAACCAGCCCAGAGACTTGAAGAGACATTAGACTGTCTGACTGATATCTAACCAGCCCAGAGGCTTGAAGAGACATTAGACTGCCTGACTGATATCTAACCAGCCCAGAGGCTTAAAGAGACAGTCTGGCTGATATATAACCAGCCCAGAGGCTTGAAGAGACAATAGTCTGTCTGACCTGCACTGCCTCCTCCTGACTGATATCTAACCATACCAGAGGCTTAAAGACACATTAGAGTGTCTGACTGATATCTATCCAGCCCAGAGGCTTGAAAAGACATCAGACTGTTTGAGTGATATCTAAAACAGCCCAGAGGCTTGAAGAGACAGTCTGACTGATATCTAACCAGCCCATAGGCTTAAAGAGACATTAGACTGTTTGACTGATATCTAACCAGCCCAGAGGCTTGAAGAGACATTAGACTGTCTTACCTGCACTGCCTACTCCTGACTGATATCTAACCGGCCCAGAGGCTTAAAGAGACATTAGGCTGTCTGACTTATATCTAACCAGCCCAGAGGCTTGAAGAGATATTAGATTGTCTGACTGATATCTAACCAGCCCAGAGGCTTGAAGAGACATTAGACTGTCTGACTGATATCTAACCAGCCCAGAGGCTTGAAGAGACATTAGACTGTCTGACTGATATCTAACCAGCCCAGAGGCTTGAAGAGACATTAGACTGTCTGACTGATATCTAACCAGCTCAGAGGCTTGAAGAGACATTAGACTGTCTGACTGATATCTAACCAGCCCAGAGGCTTGAAGAGACATTAGACTGTCTGACTGATATCTAACCAGCCCAGAGGCTTGAAGAGACATTAGACTGTCTGACTGATATCTAACCAGCCCAGAGGCTTGAAGAGACATTAGACTGTCTGACTGATATCTAACCAGCCCAGAGGCTTGAAGAGACATTAGACTGTCTGACTGATATCTAACCAGCCCAGAGGCTTGAAGAGACATTAGACTGTCTGACTGATATCTAACCAGCCCAGAGGCTTGAAGAGACATTAGACTGTCTGACTGATATCTAACCAGCCCAGTGGCTTGAAGAGACATTAGACTGTCTGACCTGCACTGCCTCCTCCTGTGAGAGCCACGTCAGGCGACGGGGGACACAAAGGCCACCATGGCAACGCTGGAAAGACAAATATAACTCAAGAGGTAATTTTCTGTTATTTAACGTTCCTGAATGCCATTGACAATACCCCAATTTGATAAATACTCCTATTTGATATACCATTTCTTTGTATTTCAGTTAGAGAAACTAAACTGTGAACTGTGTGTGTCATGCTTAGGAAAGTGACACTGAGGAGGAGGAGGAGGAGGAGGAGGAGGAGGAGGAGGAGGAGGAGGAGGAGGAGGAGGAAAGGGGGAGCTTCTGTAAAAAAGATGAAGATGCAAGTTATTAAAGTGGAAGAAGATTCTGCTGAGGAGGATTCTGACATACTATTGAGGAGGATATATGAGCTAGAGCAACAGAACAGAAACATCGATATAGACTTGAAGCAGGAGAACTCTGAATTAAAGAAAACTTCATAGGACTTGAAGCAGAAGAACTCTGAGCTAGAGAAAACGTATGAAGACTTGAAGCAGAAGAACTCTGAACTAGAGAAAGACTTGGAGCAGAAGAATCAATGTTCTACAAATGTTCTATAAATTAAGCTCAGACTACACTCTTAGAAAAGAAGGCGCTACCTAGAACCATAATGGTTCTTCAATTATCTCCGTAGTGGAACCCTTTCACTACTAAAAGGTTCTAAGTATAACCTTTTTCACCACCCAAGGGTTCTACCTGAAACAAAAAAGGGTTTTCCTATGGGGACAAACGAAGAACCCCTTTGCGTATAGTATCAAAATAACTATAAATGGGAATTCTCTTCTTGGAGATAAGTGTCAGAATCTGGGCACAAAACTCGCTGTTTTTGTGTTTTAATCACTGTTTATATCCATTTCTACTCAGAACAGACTAATAATACCCACCCAGTCCTGTACATGAATACCTCTCTGAGTGGTTCTACAGTGTCCCAGTCCTGTAGATGAATACCTCTCTGAGTGGTTCTACAGTGTCCCAGTCCTGTAGATGAATACCTCTCTGAGTGGTTCTCCAGTGTCCCAGTCCTGTAGATTAATACCTCTCTGAGTGGTTTTACAGTGTCCCAGTCCTGTAGATGAATACCTCTCTGAGTGGTTCTACAGTGTCCCAGTCCTGTAGATGAATACCTCTCTGAGTGGTTTTACAGTGTCCCAGTCCTGTAGATGAATACCTCTCTGAGTGGTTCTACAGTGTCCCAGTCCTGTAGATGAATACCTCTCTGAGTGGTTCTACAGTGTCCCAGTCCTGTAGATGAATACCTCTCTGAGTGGTTCTACAGTGTCTCAGTCCTGTAGATGAATACCTCTCTGAGTGGTTTTACAGTGTCCCAGTCCTGTAGATGAATACCTCTCTGAGTGGTTTTACAGTGTCCCAGTCCTGTAGATGAACACCTCTCTGAGTGGTTTTACAGTGTCCCAGTCCTGTAGATGAATACCTCTCTGAGTGGTTTTACAGTGTCCCAGTCCTATAGATGAATACCTCTCTGAGTGGTTCTCCAGTGTCCCAGTCCTGTAGATGAATACCTCTCTGAGTGGTTCTACAGTGTCTCAGTCCTGTAGATGAATACCTCTCTGAGTGGTTCTCCAGTGTCCCAGTCCTGTAGATGAATACCTCTCTGAGTGGTTCTCCAGTGTCCCAGTCCTGTAGATGAATACCTCTCTGAGTGGTTCTCCAGTGTCCCAGTCCTGTAGATGAATACCTCTCTGAGTGGTTCTCCAGTGTCCCAGTCCTGTAGATGAATACCTCTCTGAGTGGTTCTCCAATGTTTCTCCACTGTGTTTAATCGACATGATATATCAGCTCTTACTGGTCAGAATTGAAGGAATGATAGATGGCGCTAAACACAGGGAAATTCTTGAGGGAAACCTGTTTCAGTCTTCCAGAGATTTGAGACTGGGACGGAGGTTCACCTTCCAGCAGGTCAATGACCCTAAGCATACTGCTAAAGCAACACTTGAGTGGTTTAAGGGGAAACATTTAAATGTCTTGGAATGGCCTAGTCAAAGCCCAGACCTCAATCCAATTGAGAATCTGTGGTATGACTTAAAGATTGCTGTACACCAGCGGAACCCATCCAACTTGAAGGAGCTGGAGCAGTTTTGCCTTGAAGAAAGGGCAAAAATCCCAGTGGCTAGATGTGCCAAGCTTATAGAGACATACCCCAAGAGACTTGCAGCTGTAATTGCTGCAAAGGGTGGCACTACAAAGTATTGCCTTTGGGGAGGGGGGGGTAGTGGTAGGCATGTTGTGTGAATTAATTGATACAAACCCCCCAAAAATCAATTTTAATTCCAGGTTGTAAGGCAACAACATAGGAAAAATGCCAAGGGGAGTGAATACTTTCGCAAACCACTTATATATATATATATATACATTTATAATTAAAATTAATATGTTTTGTTTAACTGATTGAACAAACGTTTTTTTTTTTACTTTTATTTGTGGTGTTGTTTTCATATCAGCCCTTTTGAGCTTCCAGCCTCACCTGAACACCGTTTTTACCTGTTTATTTATCTGCAGTGTTTTGTCTTTCACTTCTTTTCTTTGGTGTGAATAAAACCTAAAACCTAATTGAGAAATGGTTTCACTTGCAATGACTTGTTATGTTTAAACCATGATTTAAACTGAGACTCAGTGATATGACATGTAAGGCTGTGTGTCTGCTTGATTTCATATATGTACCTGATTTCCATTCAGACTGCTTTGTCCAGCCAAGTGGCACTTCGTGGGATACATTGAATGTAATGGAGTTGAAGTTGTGTTCCCAGCTGTCCACAGGATGGCGCCAGAGCAGCATAACTGGACTGGTGGGACCTGAGTAATATCTCAGGGAAATACACTATATCAAATCAAATCAAGTCAAATGTTATTGGCCACATGCACCGAATACAACAGGTGCAGACATTACAGTGAAATGCTTAATTACAGCCCTTAACCAACAGTGCATTTAAAAAAAAAATAAAAACAGTAAAATAAAACATCAACAAAAAAGTGTTGAGAAAAAAAGAGCAGAAGTAAAATAAAATAACAGTAGGGAGGCTATATATACAGGGGGGTACCGGTGCAGAGTCAATGTGCGGGGGCACCAGCTAGTTGAGGTAGTAGAGGTAATATGTACATGTGGGTAGAGTTAAAGTGACTATGCATAAATAATTAACATAATATACACAAGTATGTGGACACTCTTCAAATGAGTGGATTCTGCTATTTCAGCCACACCCGTTACTGATAGGTGTATACAATCGAGCACACATAGTTACACAGTGCTTTCGGAAAGTATTCAGACCCCTTGACCTTTTCCACATTTTCAGCCATATTCTAAAATTGATTAAATAGTTTTTTTTCCCCTCATCAATCTACACACAACATCTCATAATGACAAAGTTATGGGTGTTGTCTTGGTTGTGTGCTTAGGCTCCTTGTCTTGTTGGAAGGTGAACCTTCACCCCAGTCTGAGGTCCAGAGCGCTCTGGAGCAGGTTTTCATCAAGGATCTCTCTGTACTTTGCTCTGTTCATCTTTCCCTCGATCCTGACTAGTCTCCCAGTCCCTGCCACTAAAAAACATCCCCACAGCATGCTGCCACCACCATGCTTCACCGTAGGGATGGTGCCAGCTTTCCTCCAGACGTGACGCTTGGCATTCAGGCCAAAGAGATCAATCTTGGTTTCATCAGACCAGAGAATCTTGTTTCTCATGGTCTGAGAGTCTTTAGGTGCCTTTTGGCAAACTCCAAGCAGGCTGTCATGTGCCTTTTACTGAGGAGTGGCTTCCGTCTGGCCACTCTACCATAAAGGCCTGATTGGTGGAGTGCTGCAGAGATGTCCTTCTGGAAGGTTCTCCCATATCCACAGAGGTACTCTGGAGCTCTGTCAGAGTGACCATCGGGTTCTTCGCTGGTTCTTGGTCACCTCCCTGACCAAGGCCCTTCTCCCCTGATTGCTCAGTTTGGCCAGGCGGCAAGCTCTAGGAAGAATCTAGGTGGTTCCAAACTTCTTCCATTTAAGAATGATGGAGGCCACTGTGGTCTTGGGGACCTTCAATGCTGCAGACATTTTTTGGTACCCTTACCCAGATCTGTGTCTCGACACAATCCTGTCTCGGAGCTCTACGGACAATTCCTTCGACCTCATGGCTTGGTTTTTGCTCTGACATGCACTGTCAACTGTGGGACCTTATGTAGACAGGTGTGTGCCTTTCCAAATCATGTCCAATCAATTGAATTTACCACAGGTGGACTCCAATCAAGTTGTAGAAACATCTCAGGGATGATCAACGGAAACAGGATGCACATGAGCTCAATTTCGAATCTCATAGCAAAGGGTCTGAAAACTTCTGTAAATAAGGTATTTCTATATATTTGCAAACATGTCTAAAAACCTGTTTTCACTTTGTCATTATGGGGTATTTTGTGTAAATTGATAAGGAAAAATAACTAATTTAATATATTTTAAAATAAGGCTGTAACTTAACAAAATGTGGAAAAAGTCAAGGGGTCTGAATACTTTTTGAATGCACTGTAGATATGGTGTGGACTGTATACTCAATACAATCTAAATCTGATACCTCACTGTCTGTCTTTTGACTGATACTGCTTTTTAAACTGCTCTGGTCAGTCTACTCAAATATTTGGACTATACATTTTTCTCTCTACAAGCAATTCTTTGATAATTTGTCATTTTTAATAATGAAACATCCATTTATGAATAGATAGAGCAGGTTTCAGGACACTGATTTAAATGAAAATGTTGAAAAATATATTGTCAATATCTTCACCACCAAAGAATAGCAGTGAGGTTTTAATATAATTTGACTCTGTGCAGGCTGTCAGGCTGTCTAGTATATTAAATGTCTTTGGCCCCATTACACTAAAACATGTAGGCACAATGTTGTCCTCATCCATGTCATTTACAAGAACAAAATATTCAAACCGTTCTGTATTTGAGCTCCACTGTTCAATACTTTTATCAAACTGTCCAATATTTCCTTCAATTCCAATAATTGTTCATTTCTCAATAAGCTCCTGATTGTCACTCACTTCAATATTGTCCTGAACCAAAGCAATATTTTCCTCAGTCACGTGATCTTCATTCACTTCACTCACTGACGTTTCCTCCTAAATTCACTCATTTAGCAGATTTAATTAAAAGGTTTGTCTTCACAGTTGAATAAATGTCCTTTCCTTTAATCACTGTATATTCCTCCTTTTTAATCACGTTTGTTTTCCCACTCTGATGTCCGTCTCGAGTCCTTTTCTGCCGTCCATGACGATGTTAACTCCAGTGGTGGAAAAAGTACCCAATTGTCATACTTGAGTAAAAGTAAAGATACCTTAATAGAAAATGACTCAACTAAAAGTGAAAGTCACCCAGTAAAATACTTCTTGAGTAAAAGTCTAAAAGTATTTGGTTTTAAATATACTTAAGTATCAAAAGTAAATGTAATAGCTAAAATATACTTAAGTATCAAAAGTAAAAGTACAAGTATAAATCATTTCAAATTCTTTACATAAAGCAAACCAGATGATTTTCTTGTTTTTAAAATGTACGTTAAGCCAGAGGCAAACTCCAACACTCAGACAATTTACAAACAAAGCATTTGTTTTTAGTGAGTCCCCCAGATCAGAGGCAGTAGGGATGTTCTCTTGATAAGTGTGTGAATTGGACCATTTCCTGTCATGCTAAGCATTCAAACTGTAACGAGTACATTTGGGTGTCAGGGGAAAATGTATGGAGTAAAAAGTATATTATTTTCTTTAGGAATGTAGTGAAGTAAAAGTAAAAGTAGTCAAAAATATGAATAGTAAAGTCAAGTACATATACCCCCAAAAAACTACTTAAGTAGTACTTTAAAGTATTTTTACTTAAGTACTTTACAACACTGGTTAACTCTCTTTCTTAGCTAGCTCGACTATGCACTTGCCTCTGCTAGCAATACACTGTGCTAACATTAGCCTAGACTGTACCACAGAAAATAACAGTTTTAAACAGTTGTAAAAACCCACTTCTTCCAGACAGAATAGTTCCTGTAGATTCAGACTTACTCATCACCAATCTGTTGTTATGTCTCGTGGGTTTTATAACCACGTCTGTATAACAATTCAATAATGATGAGACAGGAGACAGGAATCAGTTCAACCATTTATCTGGAACGTGATCATCTCAACACATACAAACCCCTATGATGCTCTGCAGCACAACCCCAATATACAACAAATAAATAGATAAGTAAATGGACACTAAACAAAACTCATAGAGGAATTTAAATGTTCAGTTGTAGAAAGTAGGGCCATGGGATAGGGTCAGAAAGGTCAGAATGTTTGATAACTGGTTCCAGAGGTAACATAACAAGCATAAGGTCCATTATAACACAGTGAAGTAGAGGTGGGAGCTAAAAGCAGACATGGACAGTGAGACGGTGTGAGGAGGTCAGGGGTGAAACACTAGATCAGGACAGGTAGAAATGGCAGGGCTGGAAATAGACACAGAGACACATTCTGATCATGGCTCAGACCTGACCTGAGACACCCAAACAGAAGATGCCATAGCAAAGTCCTGTCCAGTAGGCTATATGGGATTTCCTTTCATCAAAATCCAACACATGGAAATGTGTCCAGTGTGTGTGTGTGTGTTTGTGTCCAGTGTGTGTGAGTGTGTGTGTCCAGTGTGTGTGTTTGTGTCCAGTGTGTGTGTGTGTGTGTGTGTCCAGTGTGTGTGTAGTGTGTGTGTGTGTGTGTCAGGTGTGTGTGTCCAGTGTGTATGTGTGTGTGTCGTGTGTGTGTGTGTCCAGTGTGTATGTGTGTGGGTCCAGTGTGAGTGTGTGTGTGTGTCCAGTGTGTGTGTGTCCAGCGTATGTGTTTTTGTCCAGTGTGTGTATGTGTTTGTGTGTGTGAGTGTGTGTGTCCAGTGTGTGTGTGTGTGTGTGTGTGTGTGTGAGTGTGTGTGTCCAGTGTGTGTGTGTGTGTGTGAGTGTGTCCAGTGTGTGTGTGTGTGTCCAGTGTGTGTGTGTGTGTCCTGTGTGTATGTCCTATGTGTGTGTTTGTGTCAGGTGTGTGTGTGTCCAGCGTATGTGTTTGTGTCCAGTGTGTGTGTGTCCAGTGTGTGTGTGTGTGTCCAGTGTGTGTGAGTGTGTGTGTGTGTAAGTGTGTATGTGTGTGTGTCCAGTGTGTGTGAGTGTGTGTGTCCAGTGTGTGTGTGTGTGTGTGTGTCCATTGTGTTTGTGTGTGTCCTGTGTGTGTGTGTGTGTGTTCAGTGTGTGTGTGTGTGTGTGTGTCCAGTGTGTGTGTGTGTGTCCAGTGTGTATGTGTGTGGGTCCATGTGTGAGTGTGTGTGTGTGTGTCCAGCGTATGTGTGTGTGTCCAGTGTGTGTGTCCAGTGTTTGTGTGTGTCCAGTCTGTGTGTCCAGTTTGTGTGTGTGTGTGTGTGTGTGTCTAGTGTGTGTGTCCAGTGTGTGTGTGTGTGTCCTGTGTGTGTCAGGTGTGTGTGTGTTTGTCCAGTGTGTGTGAGTGTGTGTGTCCAGTGTGTGTATGTGTGTGTCCAGTGTGTGTGTTTGTCCTGTGTGTGTGTGTGTGTGTGTCAGGTGTGTGTGTGTGTGTCCAGTGTGTGTGTCCAGTGTGTGTGAGTGTCCTGTGTGTGTGTGTGTGTGTGTCAGGTGTGTGTGTGTGTCCAGTGTGTATGTGTGTGTCCTGTGTGTGTTTCCAGTCTGTATGTGTGTGTGTCCAGTGTGTATGAGTGTGTGTCCAGTGTGTATGAGTGTGTGTCCTGTGTGTGTGTGTGTGTGTTTGTCCAGTGTGTGTGTGTGTGTGTGTGTGTATGTGTCCAGGGTGTGTGTCCAGTGTGTGTGTGTCCAGTGTTTGTGTGTTCAGTGTGTGTGTGTGTGTGTGTGTCCAGTGTGTGTGTGTGTCCAGAGTCTGTGTGTGTTCAGTGTGTGTGTGTGTGTGTGTCCAGTGTGTGTGTGTGTCCAGAGTCTGTGTGTGTCCATTGTGTGTGTGTGTGTCCAGTGTGTGGGTGTGTTTGTCCTGTGTGTGTCCAGTGTGTGTGTGTGTGATCAGTGTGTGTGTGTCCTGTCTGTGTGTGTGTGTGTGTATCCAGTGTGTGTTTGTCCGGTGTGTGTGTGTGTTCAGTGTGTGTGTGTGTGAGTGTGTACAGTGTGTGTGTATCAAGTGTGTTTGTGTTTCCAGTGTGTGTCATTGTGTGTCCAGTGTGTGTGTGTGTTCAGTATGTGTGTGTGTGTGTCCAGTGTGTGTGTGTGTGTGTGTGTGTGTGTGTGTGTGTGTGTGTGTGTGTGTGTGTGTCCAGTGTTTGTGTGTGTCCAGTGTGTGTGTGTGTCCAGTGTGTGTGTGTGTGTGTGTGTGTGTCCAAGGTGTGTGTGTCCAGTGTGTGTGTGTTTCCAGTGTGTGTGTGTGTGTGTGTGTGTGTGTGTGTGTGTGTCCAGTGTGTGTGTGTATCCAGTGTGTGTGTGTCCAGTGTGTGTATGTGTCCAGTGTGTGTGTGTGTGTGTCCAGTGTGTGTGTGTGTGTGTGTGTCCAGTGTGTGTGTGTCCAGTGTGTGTGTCCAGTGTGTGTGTGTGTGTCCAATGTGTGTGTGTCACACAACGTGTGTGTGTCACACACACACAATGGACACACATAAACTTTCTGAACACACACACACACACATTTCTAACTTAAGACGAACATGCCACACACAAACACAGACACACACATTGTCAAAGCAACTCTTTGTACATTTTCCTGATTTGTGCTTCTGTAGAACTACAGCTGATATTTAATATGACCAAGTAAGTAATGATGGTGGTCTTTGACTTTGACTTCACTTGAATTAAGACTTATTCTTAGTCATATTCTTCACAGCAGTCAACACTCACATTTTCTAAGTCCAGGTTTCATTCTGTTCTCTCCACCATGTTCCACACTGTAGCGGTAAGCAGAAGAACAGACAGTCATTGAGGGAAACACCTGAACTCACACACACACACACACACACACTGGACACACACACTGGACACACACACACACACACACACACAGTCAGCATATAACTTTGTCCAAGCGGTGGTAAGAATGCTTGTCTGTGTGTGTGTCCAGTGTGTGTGTGTGTGTCCAGTACGTGTGTGTGTGTGTGTCGAGTGTGTGTGTGTGTGTGTGTCTAGTCTGTGTGTGACTTGTGTGTGTGTGTGTTTGTCGAGTGTCCAGTGTGTGTGTGTGTGTCTGTGTGTGTGTCCAGTGTGTGTGTTTGTGTCCACTGTGTGCGTGTCCAGTGTGTGTGTGTGTCCAGTGTGTGTGTGTGTGTGTGTGTGTGTGTGTGTGTGTGTGTGTCCAGTGTGTGTGTGTGTGTGTGTGTGTGTGTGTGTGTCCAGTGTGTGTGTGTGTCCAGTGTGTGTGTGTCCAGTGTGTGTGTGTCCAGTGTGTGTGTGTGTGTGTGTCCAGTGTGTGTGTGTGTGTGTGTGTCCAGTGTGTGTGTGTCCAGTGTGTGTGTCCAGTGTGTGTGTGTGTCCAGTGTGTGTGTGTCCAGTGTGTGTGTCCAGTGTGTGTGTGTGTCCAGTGTGTGTGTGTGTGTCCAGTGTGTGTGTGTCCAGTGTGTGTGTCCAGTGTGTGTGTGTGTGTCCAGTGTATGTGTGTGTGTGGCCAGTGTGTGTGTGTGTCAGTGTTACCATGGTTATTATTTACAGGGACACTGAGGCGCCATAACAAACCCAAAACCCTGGATAGAGGGACTCAGTGAATGTGGAGTGGAATGTGTTCAGGTGGGTCAGTGTGTCAGAGGAGACTCTGTAGAAGGACAGAGTGCCGGCTGGCCAGTCCAGATACACTCCTACTCTGTGGGAGCTGGAGGAAGGGAAGTCTATGGTAGTGGACTTATTATTGTGCCAGGCAGAGTAACTGTTGGCAGAGCAGATCAGACTCCAGGACTTGTCATTCCATCCAATCCTACAACCCCATCCTCTCCTGCTGATTCCTTTATATGCCACTCCTATACCAACCCAACTCCCACTCCACTCTACCTCCCAGTAACAGCGCCCAGTCAGACCCTCTCTACACAGCACCTGTTTCCAGACCTCAAATCTCTCTGGGTGATCAGGATACGGCTGCTTCTCTCTCCCCCATGTCACCTTTCTGTTCTCCTCAGATCAGTTCTGATCATATGTTGTACTGTATGGTAAAATAAAACACACTTATTCCCATTAATTACACACACACACACATTGAACACACACACATCCTGAACACACACACACACACACACACACACACTGAACACACACAGACACAAACACACACATCCTGAACACACACACACACACACACAATGGACACACATACACTTTCTGAACACACACACACATTTCTAACTTAAGACGAACATGCCACACACAAACACAGACACACACATTGTCAAAGCAACTCTTTGTAAATTTTCCTGATTTGTGCTTCTGTAGAACTACAGCTGATATTTAATATGACCAAGTAAGTAATGATGGTGGTCTTTGACTTTGACTTCACTTGAATTAAGACTTATTCTTAGTCATATTCTTCACAGCAGTCAACACTCACATTTTCTAAGTCCAGGTTTCATTGTGTTCTCTCCACCATGTTCCACACTGTAGCGGTAAGCAGAAGAACAGACAGTCATTGAGGGAAACACCTGAACTCACACACACACGCACACACACACTGGACACACACACTGGACACACACACATACACACAGTCAGCATATAACTTTGTCCAAGCGGTGGTAAGAATGCTTGTCTGTGTGTGTGTCCATTGTGTGTGTGTGTGTGTCCAGTACGTGTGTGTGTGTGTCGAGTGTGTGTGTGTGTGTGTGTGTCTAGTCTGTGTGTGACTTGTGTGTGTGTGTGTTTGTCGAGTGTCCAGTGTGTGTGTGTGTGTCTGTGTGTGTGTCCAGTGTGTGTGTGTGTGTCCAGTGTGTGTGTGTGTGTCCAGTATGTGTGTGTGTGTCCAGTGTGTGTGTGTGTGTGTGTGTGTGTCTGTGTGTCCAGTGCCTGTGTGTGTGTCCTGTGTGTGTGTGTGTGTCCTGTGTGTCCACTGTGTGTGTCCAGTTTGTGTGTGTGTCCAGTGTGTGTGTCTATGTCCAGTGTGTGTGTGTGTGTCTTGTGTGTGTGTGTGTGTGTGTGTGTGTGTGTGTCTTGTGTGTGTGTGTGTGTGTGTTTCTGTGTGTGTGTGTGTCCAGTGTGTGTGTGACCTGTGTGTGTGTGTGTCCTGTGTGTGTCCAGTGTGTGTCCAGTGTGTGTGTGTGTGTGTGTGTGTGTGTCTCTGGTGTGTGTGTATGTGTGTGTGTGTGTGTGTGTGTGTGCAGTGTGTGTGTGCAGTGTGTGTGTCCAGTGTGTGTGTCTAGTGTGTGAGTGTGTCCTGTGTGTGTGTCCAGTGTATTTGTGTGTGTGTCCAGTGTGTGTGTGTGTCCAGTGTGTGTGTGTGTCCAGTGTGTGTGTGTGTCCAGTGTGTGTGTGTGTGTGTGTGTTTGTGTTTCCACAAACTGAACACACACTCACCCTGGACACACACGCACTTGACACACACACTAGACACACACACACACACACACACACACACACACCGGACAAACACACGTATAAACACACACTGGACACACACACACATACACACTGGACACACACACACACACATACACACAGGATACACACACACACACACCGGACACACACACACATACCCACACTGGACACACACACACACAGGACACACACAGGACACACACACACACACACACACACACACACACACACACACACACACACACACACACACACACAAACCACTGGATCCACAGCAACTCAAAAGCTTTTTCTGGGAGTGTGAGTGAGGAAGGATCTTTGGGTTCTCTGCCTCTCCTAGCAGCCTGTCATTCATCACTCAAGCTGTTTGCTAACTCTGCTTCATGCGTTGCCAAAATAAGTAGCTATGTTTGTGCTCAGACAATCCTACATTTCACACATACACACACGCACACCATTCACCTGCACTGCACAGGCCCCAGAAGCACTGAGAATACTGGGCCTCAATTGGCTCTCAGTCACTGCAGCAAATAGCTATCGCCATAATGAAAGGTTTTTAATACGAGTAGCTGTTTTCCCCTGATGTGTCTTTGTCAATCTGTGGAAGTTTATTTAGTGGTGAAAGTCATTCTCAATCATTTTAACGTTCAACTGTCTTGGTAATTAGCAGGTTCAATGCAGCGAAGGGGTATTTTGGAATGACACCCTCCATTATATGGTGTGCAAGGACTGAACACTCGTTGGTGCAACACAGAATGTACCGAGATAGAAGGAGAGATTGTGGGTGTCTTTATGCCAACAAAGTGTGATTCCAGAGTTTCTACAGTGTTAAGTAGCCTTAGTTATGTTATTTTAAGGACCTATCTTGTGCCTCCTCGCCACAGCGCTACCGTGTCCTCAAGCAACTCAGCGAGAAGAAGCTGAAGGGTTTTTAAAGTGGACACCTTAAACGAAAACCATTCTCTTTTTTCATGAGTGTTCCAGAAAACAGACCTTCATTGCCAGGACAAATAGTGATGTTGTTTCCAAACCAAACTTCAAGGTCTTTAAGTGAGTGTGTGTGTGTGTGTGTGTGTGTGTGTGTGGGGGGGGGGGGGGGGTCGGTCACATATTAACAGAGCTCTCTGCCTAGGCTTCCTCACGGCACCATGACAACCAATACTTACAAAGTAATCCTTATTTTGAATATTTTTGAAATAGACCAAATTTCTTTTGGGCTGAGAATATAAGACTTATAACTCTGAGAGAGCATCCAAGGGCTAGAATGATGTATATAGAATGTATGACAAACAATAATTTTTAAATATAATTCTAAAATCTTCAGAATTCTGAGATTTTTGTCCATAATACAGAATTCAAGCCAACATTCCAATCTCATTATGACTCAACAATTAAGCTAGGCTACAACCATAGAATTTGGAATTAGAACTTGGCTACAACAAGTTCCAAACCAAAGAAAACAACCAGCATATCCATTCACCACACCATAACTACTCAAGTGTATATCTTTTTAAATCTTCATAAGTGGACAGACATCGCGGAGGAGAGGTGAGTTAGAACATAATAATGTGTAAAAGTGTTTGACTTCTAAGGAAATCAGTGAAGGTAGGCCTACTTATTACCATTTAATAAATTATACCAGTTAGCCTGAAGGTAACTGAAGTTGGAAAACTGGCATGGCCAGACAGTTTTAAGAAAATGACATGGAAAAGATTCACACAAAATAAAAAAAATAAGGAATACATGTTTCTCCATACATATTGATGCAGAGAGAAGTCATTGAGATGGAGAAAGAGATGACTGAAAGTGAGGAGATGGAGAAAGGCAACAAGATGAGGGGGGAACGAGAGATAGAAAGACAAAGAGAAATGGAGGGGCTGCTGAGAATGAGAAAGGAGATTGAGACTTGTAACAAGGTAGACCACTACCGGTGGAAGCTGCAGAGAGAGGTGTTGGAGGAAGTCAACAAGGTGAGGGTGGAACCAGAGCAAGAAAGAGAAAGGCTAATTGAAGAGTTGCTGAGACAGATAAGGGAGACTGAGGCTTCTATTGAGGTAAACTGCTACCAATGGAAGCTGGAGAGAGAGTTGTTTGAGAAACAGAGAGAAAGTGCAGTGTCAGACAGAAAAAATATGGAGCTCAAGATGGCAAAGCTGAAGGTGCAGAACATACTGCACTTGGCCAAGATAGGGAAGTTGACCGGGGAGAACACGAGGCTGTCAGCTGAGAATGAAAGGGTGAGAGAGGTGTCGGACAAACAGAGAGAAAGCGCAGTGTCAGACAGAAAAAAGATGGAGCTCAAGATGGCAAAGCTGAAGGTGCAGAACATACTGCACTTGGCCAAGATAGGGAAGTTGACCGTGGAGAACACGAGGCTGTTAGCTGAGAATGAAAGGCAGCGAGAGGTGATGGACAAACAGAGAGAAAGCGCAGCGACCGACAAACAAACAATGGTGGACAAGATATCAAAGGTGAAGATGTCCTTGGCCAAGTTATGGAAGGTGACAGTGGAGAACAAGAAGAGACTGTTAGCTGAGAATGAAAGGGTGGGGAAGGAGAGGGTGAGAGAGAGGAATGGATGGAACCTCATAAGAAATGGTTTGGAGACAGCTTTGGCCAAAGCAGACCAGGAGAGGAATCAGACCCTAGTAGCCTGGAAGGAGGACAGGGGGAGATGGGCCAAGGCCAAGGCTGGCCTACGAAGCCTCTTGGATCAACGGGGGGAAAGATGGATGAAGGAGAAGGAGGAGATTAAGAGGAGGAGCACGCAGGCAGCAGAGGAGTGGATAATTGAGCTGAGAGAGAAGGAGAGAGCGATAGAGGCTCTGGAAAGAGAAAAGATGAGGATTCTGTGCCTGAATGGACAAGAGAAGAAGGGATGGGAGATGGAAAAGAGAGAGATGGAGAAGGAGAACTGGAAGATTACAGAGGAGCGGGAGAGAAAGAGTAGTGAAATTGAGAAAATGCAAAGGGACAAAGAGAGATGGGCAATAGAGAAGAGGGATGTGGTGGAGAGGATGAAGGAGGCGTACATAAAGCTGTACCAGATGCAGACTGTCCTGAGGTTCAGAGAGCAAGAGCAGGCACAGGTACAGTACTCCATTTAACCAGTCACAGTTCAGGGAGGTCATAAGTCACCTCCTAATGGTTATACTATCAGATTCAACAGATTAAGTTGACTGCATGCTAGAGAAGGAGTAATGATAATATTTCAGATCACTGACCAACATGTATGGACTTTCTCTTTCAGATGGAAACTAAACGCGCCCAGAGAGTCAGGGCAAAGCAGGAGAAAAAGGAGAGGAAAGAAAGAGACTTGTTGGAGAAGAACAAAGTAAAAGAACTGCTCAGAGCTAGAAAAGCAGAGAGTAAGGAAGAAGTGAGGAAGAATAAGGAGAGGGTGAAAGCCCACCTGGACGAGGTGGCAAGGAACTATAACGAAAAGAAACAGAGGGAGAAAGAAAGAGAAAAGCTGTTGAAAAAGGCATATGGCAAAGAAAATCACATGGTGTACATCCCAGACCTCATACTGAAGAAAGTGTAAGAACACAACGCATATGGAAGAGTAAATATTATCAGCTAGCATTGGTCAAAAGTTCATTTCTATCTTCTTTCATTTAGTGGAATACTTCATCAATAAAATAATATGAGCATTTATTTGTCAGCATTCATTCCCATATGGAAGAAAGAACACACAAAATATGAGAAAAGTATAAGATGTGGATTAAAGGTTGATGTGTTTACTGGATAATGCAATGTGAAGGGCTAGATTCTATCAAATCGGAGGTGGAACTGCGTTAGAGATGGCAAGTCCACAAGCAGCTCCTTGCATTAGCTTATCGCGTACACTGCCATTGGATGCAACGAGAGAGAGAGAGAGAGGCATCAACAGAATACCCTTAGGTGCATGAATGCCTAGTGTGTTTATGTATACGTGTGTATCAGAGGAGGCTGGTGGGAGGAGGTATAGGAGGACAGGCTCATTGTAATGGCTGGAATGGAATAAATGGAAGAGTTTCCATATGTTTGATGTGTTTGATACCGTTCCATTTATTCCATTCCAGCCATTCCAATATGCCCATCCTCCTATAGCTCCTCCTACCAGCCTCCTCTGGTGTGTGTGTGTATGTGTCAGTGGTACACGCCTCCGATGAGCAACACTGCTCTTACCCCCTCATCCCCCATCAGTGGCTGTCTCCTGCCCCCTCTCCTCCATCCGTCTCTGGCCACCTCTCCTGCTCCCACTCCTCCATCCCTCTCCTCCATCCCTCTCTGGCCCACTCTCCTCCATCCCTCTCTGGCCCACTCTCCTGGCCCCTCTCCTCCATCCCTCTCTGTCCACCTCTCCTGCTCCCACTCCTCCATCCCTCTCCTCCATCCCTCTCTGGCCTATTCTCCTCTGGCCTATTCTCCTGCCCCTCTCCTCCATCCCTCTCTGGACCCACTCTTGGCCACCTCTCCTGCTCCCTCTCTGGACACCTCTCTGGCCACCTCTCCTGCTCCCACTCCTCCATCAATTTTACACTGAGTCTGGCCTTGGCCTGGCCTCCCGGTAACCTCTCTGTCATCTCACCAGTTTGTAGTGCAAATACAAAAAGATATTGATGCCACTTACTAGTGACCTGGGGATAAGTCCATTGCACACAATCCAATAAAAGAGAGAAATCCAATAATTTTAGTCATTTATTTCGTTATTTTCTTAAATCATTGTCACTAACAGAAAGAGTACGATATGAAACGGTTGAAAATTGTCTGTGCTCTCAGGCACACTAGTTCCCACCCACACAATTTTAATTTATTTTTATTTTACCCTTATTTTACCAGGTAAGTTGACTGAGAACACATTCTAATTACAGCAACGACTTGGGGAATAGTTACAGGGGAGAGGAGGCGGATGAATGAGCCATTGAAGCAGGGGATGTGTCCTCTGTAGCTCAGCTGGTAGAGTACGGCGCTTGTAATGCCAAGGTAGTGGTTCGATCCCCGGGACCACCCATACACAAAAAATGTATGCACGCATGACTGTAAGTCGCTTTGGATAAAAGCGTCTGCTAAATGGCATATTATTATTATTATATTAATAGGTGTCCATGATTGTATGAGGGTCCAGATTGGGAATTTAGCCAGGACACCGGGGTTAACACCCCTACTCTTACAATAAGTGCCATGGGATCTTTAGTCACCACAGAGAGTCAGGACACCCATTTAACATCCCATCCGAAAGACGCCACCCTACACAGGGCAATGTCCCCAATCACTGCCCTGGGGCATTGCGATATTTTTATTTTAGACCAGAGGAAAAATGCCGGCACTTGCAGTCTAGGTAGGGCTTCATGTGCGAGATCTCTAATAGCGTAATTCTAGTGGAATCCAGAAAGAACAAAACCCTGTCCTCAAACATTTACTTTTATGTATTTAGTCTTCATAATCATCGTCCTTCATCAATTGTGTCTTTTTATTTTTATTTTTGCAAATTTAAAGACCTAGCTAGCTAAAAGACAAAGTCAACCGGTTCCTTTAAAAATTGCAGCTAATTTTGTGTGTGTGTGTGTTGTGTGTGTGTGTGTGTCTGTGTGTGTGTGTGTGTGTGTGTCTGTGTGTGTGAGAGTTCAGGTGTATCCCTCAATGACTGTCTGTTCTTCTGCTTACCGCTACAGTGTGGAACATGGTGGAGAGAACACAATGAAACCTGGATTTAGAAATGTGAGTGTTGACTGCTGTGAATAATATGACTAAGAATAAGTCTTAATTCAAGTGAAGTCAAAGTCAAAGACCACCATCATTACTTACTTGGTCATATTAAATATCAGCTGTATTCTACAGAAGCACAAATCAGGGACACCAAAGTTTACAAAGAGTTGCTTTGACAATGTGTGTGTCTGTGTGTGTGTGTGTGTGTGGCGCGTTCATGTTACTTTAAAAATGTGTGTTTGTGTTCATTCATGCATAAAGGAGTGTGTGTGTCTGTGTGTGTGTGTGGGATTAGAAATGTTTGTTGTGTGTTCATGCATGAAGATGTCTGTGTGTCCAGTGTGTGTTCAGGATGTGTTTCCAGTGTGTGTGTGTCCAGGATGTGTGTGTGTGTTCAGGATGTGTGTGTGTGTGTAATTAAAAAAAAAAATAAAAAAAATATTAAATTATTATAAATTATAATTAATGGGAATAAGTGTGTTTTATATTACCATACAGTTTAACATATGATCATTCAACAAGTCTCAAGTTACCTTAAATTCTCCTTTTGATACCTAGAAACATCTACATTAAATGAATTAGTGAAAAGTGAGTTAACATTCTAATGTGAATGATGATGATTTCTAATATTGTGTCTGGTTTCATCCATCAGATGTCTGTGATCTCACACTGGACATAAACACAGTAAACAGATTCCTCTCTCTGTCTGAGGAGAACAGAAAGGTGACATGGAGGATGGAGGTGCAGCCGTATCCTGATCACCCAGAGAGATTTGAGGTCTGGCCTCAGGTGCTGTGTAGAGAGGGTCTGACTGGGCGCTGTCACTGGGAGGTAGAGTGGAGTGGGGAGGGGCTGATATAGGAGTGACATATAAAGGAATCAGCAGGAGAGGAGGGGGTAATGACTGTTGGCTTGGAGCCAATGACAAGTCCTGGAGTCTGATCTGCTCTGACAACAGTTACTCTGTCAGGCACAATAATAAGTCCACTACCATTGACGTCCCCTCCTCCAGCTCCCACAGAGTAAGAGTGTATCTGGACTGGTCAGCCGGCACTCTGTCCTTCTACAGAGTCTCCTCTGACACACTGACCCACCTGAACACATTCCACTCCACATTCACTGAGCCCCTCTATCCAGGGTTTGGGGTTTATGATGTTGACTCCTCAGTGTCCCTGTAAATAATAACCATGGTAACACTGACACACACACACACACTGGACACACAAACACACTGGACACACACACACACACACACTGGACACACACACACACTGGACAAACACACACACTTGACAAACACACACTGGACACACTGGACACACACACACACTGGACACACACACACTGGACAAACACACACTGGACACACACACACACTGGACACACTCACACTGGACACACACACACACACTCGAAAACACACACACACACTGTACACACACACACACTGAACACACACACACTGGACACGCACACTGGACACACACAAACACACATACACACACACACACTGGACACACACACACACACACACACACTGGACACACACACACACACATACACACACACACAGGACACACAAACACAGGACAAACACACACACACACCGGACACGGACACACACACATACACTGGACACACACACACACACACAAACACACTGGACACACACACACACACACTAGACACACACACACTGAACTTACACACACACACACACTAGACACACACACTGCACACACACACACACACTGAACACACACACGCTGAACACACACACACACACACAGTGGACACACACAAAGACACACACACACACACATATTGGACACACACAAACACACACACACACACACACTTGACAAACACACACACTGGACACACACACACACACACACTGGACACACACACACACACTAGAACACACACACACACTGGACACACACCACCTATCCACAGCAGCAGACACCCCCCCCCCCCCATATCTCACACCACCTATCCACAGCAGCAGACACCCCCCACACTATCTCACACCACCTATCCACAGCAGCAGACACCCCCCACACTATCTCACACCACCTA
>NW_028157693.1:0-4000 GCF_964263955.1 Coregonus lavaretus
CCCCTCCCGTCCTCTGTCCCCTCTTCTCTCTCTCCACTACCCTCCCCTCCTCTCTCTCTCTCTCTCTCTCTCTCTCTCTCTCTCTCTCTCTCTCTCTCTCTCTCTCTCTCTCTCTTCCTGACATATAGCATCAGGCTTGTTGAGCTTGACTCAGTTGACTTGGGTAACAGACCTCTAGCTACCCCCCTTCCCCTTGCTCTATTGAACCTTTAATAAACCTTTATTTAACTAGGCAAGTCAGTTAAAAACAAATTCTTATTTAAAATGATGGCCTACCCAGGCCAAACCCTCCCCTAACCCGGACGATGATGGGCCAATTGTGTGCCGCACTATGGGACTCCCAATCACAGCCGGTTGTGATATAGCCTGGGATCGAACCCGGGTCTGTACTGACGCCTCTATCACTGCGATGCAGTGCCTATGATCACTGCGCCTCTCGGGAGGCTAGAGAAACATAAGACGAATATTAAATAGATACATAATATATACTCTCATTCATTTCCATAGGGAAAGATACAATCAATCATTGACACACTGAATATGCAACATCACATACACCATCACACCTTAAATGACATTAGTGCCTGTCCCCAGATGGACAGTTATGCTACAGTAAAGTACATTTACTGGTGATTACATCATTGTCCTGCTTTGAGACAGATTTTTACTGTCTGCATCCAGTTGCATGTTATTTACTAACCCTGCAAATGATCATATATCTTACAATATCAAATCATATCGCAGTAACTGTCACAAGTGTATATCAGTATAACAGCATCAAACCTGTGCTCCAGAACAGGATCATCAATATCACTGCAGGTATCATATCTGTCTCTAACTGGGGCTCCACTGAGCTATACAAGTCTGCTGTCATGAAGAGTGGACTGAATAGTGGAAAATACTGCTAGGCTATATGACTTCTATGTCATTAGTTCATTAGGTCTTTGATGTGAGATAAACTTCTTAGCAACTTATCTTGGATCAGTGGTTGACCCCAGCTAAACACAGCAAACTGATCTGTCTTGCAGCAATGTTTCACATAGTGTGTTATATAATATCACCTATAACTTTCTACTGCTTGAGTTCACCTCTTATAGAATATTGGTTAATGTTCCAGCTCCTAAATATAAACAGTACCAGCACCCAAAATGAGTACTGATGAGGTCTCATGTTAGAGCAGGAGAAGGGGGGATGTGGTGTAGAAGCTAGAGGTCTGTTACCCAAGACAACTCAACAGGCCTGATGCTATATGTCAGGGTCAGGCTGGGCTGGGCCAAGAGTGGAAAAGGTTACTGGTTATGATGACATCACTGGTGAGAAGTCAGTGATAAAAATATATTATATATTCTCTCTCTCTCTCAGATCTCTCTCTCCCCTCCTCCATCTTTCCCTCGCCCTTCCCTCCCCTCTCTATGGTTCTGACCATTACTCCCTCCCTCCCTCCCTCCCTCTCTCCCTCCTCAAATGTATATTATATAAGGGGAGGGAGAATTGGAAGGGGAGAAGAGGAGAGGGGGGAGAAAAGGAGAGGGGGAGAAGAGGAGAGGGGGGAGAAGAGGAGATGGGGTGAAGAGGAGAGGGGGAGAAGAGGAGAGGGGGGAGAAGAGGAGAGGGGGAGAAGAGGAGAGGGGGGAGAAGAGGAGAGGTGAGGAGAGGAGAGGGGGAGAAGAGGAGAGGGGGAGAAGAGGAGAGGGGGGAGAAGAGGTGAGGGGGAGAAGAGGAGAGGGGGAGAGAAGAGGAGAAGGGGAGAAGAGGATAGGGGGAGAACAGGAGAGGGGGGAGAACAGGAGAGGGGGAGAAGAGGAGAGGGGGAGAAGAGGAGAGGGGGAGAAGAGGAGAGGGGGAGAAGAGGAGAGGGGGGAGAAGAGGAGAGGGGGAGAAGAGGAGAGGTGAGGAGAGGAGAGGAGAGGGGGAGAAGAGGAGAGGGGGAGAAGAGGGGAGGGGGAGAACAGGAGATGGGGGAGAAGAGGAGAGGGGAGAAGAGGAGAGGGGGAGAAGAGGAGAGGGGGAGAAGAGGAGAGTAAGGAGAAGAGGAGAGGGGGAGAAGAGGAGAGGAGGATAAGAGGAGAGGGGGGAGAAGAGGAGAGGAGAGGGGGAGAACAGGAGAGGGGGGAGAAGAGGTGAGGAGAGGAGAGGAGAGGAGAGGGGGAGAAGAGGAGATGGGGAGAAGAGGAGAGGGGGAGAACAGGAGAGGGGGTAGAAGAGGAGAGGGGGGGGAGAAGAGGAGAGGGGAGAAGAGAAGAGGGGGAGAAGAGGAGAGGGGGGAGAAGAGGAGAGGGGGAGAAGAGGAGAGGTGAGGAGTGGGGGAGAAGAGAAGAGGGGAGGGGGGAGAAGAGGAGAGGTGAGGAGAGGAGAGGGGGGAGAAGAGGAGAGGGGGAGAAGAGGAGAGGGGGAGAAGAGGAGAGGAGAGGAGAGGAGAGGGGGGAGAAGAGGAGAGGGTGGAGAAGAGGAGAGAGGGAGAAGAGGAGAGGGGGGAGAAGAGGAGAGGTGAGGAGAGGAGAGGGGGAGAAGAGGAGAGGGGGAGAAGAGGAGAGGGGGGAGAAGAGGTGAGGGGGAGAAGAGGAGAGGGGGAGAGAAGAGGAGAAGGGAGAAGAGGATAGGGGGAGAACAGGAGAGGGGGGAGAACAGGAGAGGGGGAGAAGAGGAGAGGGGGAGAAGAGGAGAGGGGGAGAAGAGGATGAGGGGGAGAAGAGGAGAGGTGAGGAGAGGAGAGGAGAGGGGAGAAGAGGAGAGGGGGAGAACAGGAGATGGGGGAGAAGAGGAGAGGGGGAGAAGAGGAGAGGGGGAGAAGAGGAGAGGGGGGAGAAGAGGAGAGGGGGAGAAGAGGAGATGGGGAGAAGAGGAGAGGGGGAGAAGAGGAGAGGGGGAGAAGAGGAGAGGTGAGGAGAGGGGGAGAAGAGAAGAGGGGAGGGGGGAGAAGAGGAGAGGTGAGGAGAGGAGAGGGGGAGAAGAGGAGATGGGGAGAAGAGGAGAGGGGAGGGGAGAAGAGGAGAGGGGGAGAAGAGGAGAGGGGGAGAAGAGGAGAGGATGAGAAGAGGAGAGGGGGTAGAAGAGGAGAGGGTGGAGAAGAGGAGAGTGGGAGAAGAGGAGAGGGGGGAGAAGAGGAGAGGGGGAGAAGAGGAGAGGGGGAGAAGAGGAGAGGGTGGAGAAGAGGAGAGGGGGAGAGAAGAGGAGAGGGGGAGAAGAGGAGAGGGGAGAGAAGAGGAGAGGGTGGAGAAGGGTAAATGTTTTTCTCTCATAGTTCCACCCATGGGACTATACCTTCTGTTATCAACAACAAGTGTAAAAGTGGACCATGTGACAGTTTGAACCAAGGTAGCCTTGTGGTGGACCAATGTGGTTGATTAACAGAGCATCTGGGTGTGTACCAATAATATCACCTTTCTCCTGAAGTGTGCACATGCTCCCTACTTCCCATAATTTAAATGCATTGGATTGGTGGAGGCAGGTACACAACTTTCACTGGGACCTCCCCACATTCTGAAATTGCATTATGTAAGGTGTGAGTCTTGACATTTTTGATCTGCATAATAAAACAATTCCCATCAAAATCTGACAATTTAAGCTAGAGATATCAGGTTTTTTGCATGGGCTGTGTCTCAATCCACCACATTCGCCTATGGGGGCCTTCCGTATCTGCAGTGGAAGGTGGCAAAGTTACAGCGGTGTTTGTCAGACCATGAGACATCCTGAAAATATGTCTTTTCACATAAACTTCTGTAGCGAACACAATGGTGTTCTCTGTTTCGCTCTCTGACCCCCACAAGTGTCACGGGACTCGTTTGAAGGTGTCCAATACAAACTAATGGAAATATGGAGGTAAATTTGTGCCCCCAAAAATAAAGGGTTAAATGTGTACAAATAATACAGTCCCAAAATAAATCACAAGGAATAAGGTTTTAAAGCTCAAGAAATACAGTATATAGATATATACACTACCGTTCAAAAGTTTGGGGTCGCTTAGAAATGTCCTTGTTTTCGAAAGAGAGGGCCCTAGTGG
>NW_028157692.1:0-27136 GCF_964263955.1 Coregonus lavaretus
GGTACTGTTTATATTTAGGTGCTGGAACATTAACCAATATTCTATAAGAGGTGAACTCAAGCAGTAGAAAGTTTGATGTGACTTTCCCAAGTCAAGCACTGATGATAATTTAAGATATTATAGCACACACTATGTGAACTTTGTTGCTCTTTCAGCAGTTTCCTGTGGGGTTTTTCAAAACAGAGCTGAGTTCAACCAGTGATCTAAGATAAGTTGCTACGAAGTTTATCTCACATCAAAGACCTAATGAACTAATGACATAGAAGTCATATAGCCTAGCAGTATTGTCCACTCTTCAGTCCACTCTTCATGACAGTAGACTTGTATAGCTCAGTGGAGCCCCAGTTAGAGACAGATATGATACCTGCAGTGATATTGATGATCCTGTTCTGGAGCACAGGTAGGATGCTGTTATACTGATATACACTTGTGACAGTTACTGAGATATGATTTGATATTGTAAGATATATGATCATTTACAGGGCTAGTAAAATAACATACAACTGGAAGCAGACAGTAAACATCTCTCTTAAAGCAGGACAATGATGTAATCACCAGTAAATGTAATTTATTGTAGCATAACTGTCCATCTGGGGACAGGCACTAATGTCAGTTAAACTGTGATGGTGTCATTCATCTGACTGTTGTATATTCAGTGTGTCAACAATTGATTATATCTGTCTCTGTGTAAACGAATGAGTATATATTATATATTATATTGGTCTTATGTTAGTGTAGGAGAATGGGTGGTGTAGATGCTAGAGGTCTGTGACCTGAGTCAAGCTCAACAGGCCTGATGCTATATGTCAGGAAGAGAGAGAGAGGACAGAAAGGAGGGGGTGGGGAGGGCAGAGGAGAGAGTGGTGGAGAGAGGATGAGGGGGCAGAGGAGGGGAGGGAGATAGAGAGGGAGAGAGAAGGGAGAGGAGAGAGAGGGAGATAGAGAGGGAGAGACAAGGGAGAGGAGAGAGAGGCGAGATTTCAAAAGAGATAGGGCTGACAGATTAACATGCAGTCAGCTGAATATCTTTTCATCACTGAATTCTCACCGGTGATGTCATCATAACCAGTAACCTTTTCTACTCTTCCACTCAGCTTGACCCTGACCTCTGAAACAACAGACAAAAAAAATGTAATAAATTAGATATAAACTCATCTGGAAAGAGTGTTACACATTTCCATCTATAGTGTATGTACACATGGGTGTTGTTGCATCATACCAACAATTAGCCTATCTTCCCCAGCACATCATGAAAGGTCATGTTGATGTTCATTTAACCTCTGCCTCTTTCTCTTTCTCTATCTCTCTCTCTCTCTCTCTCTCTCTCTCTCTCTCTCTCTCTCTCTCTCTCTCTCTCTCTCTCTCTCTCTCTCTCTCTCTCTCTCTCTCTCTCTCTCTCTCTCTCTCTCTCTCTCTCTCAGATATCCAGGCTCTAAGCATCAGTCCACCAGGTAGGTAGAGTATAAATCTACAGTGATTATAGCAGTTCAATATTAGTCAACTTTATTATCCCACATGGAGAAATTCATGTGTCCATACACACCATTCTAAAACCCAATGACAAGTACTGTTTTATGGCACTACTAATACTTGTCAACCACAAAGCATTACTGCTGTTAGAATAACAGAAGCCCTGTCATAATCTGTCCTCACCACTGTGTTTTCCTCTCTGCTGTTTACAGCTGAATACTCAGTCAGACTGGTGAATGGGACCACTTCCTGTTCTGGGACAGTGGAAATCTTCTACAGAGGAGAGTGGTTAGTTCAATGTACTGAGTGGTGGTGGAGCATGATAGAGCCTAAGGTTGTGTGTAGAGAGCTGGGCTGTGGGAATGCTGTAGCTGAATCTAGAGGACCTCTGGTTGAAGAGGGAAGAGGAGGAGTCACACTATGGAGTTGCAGAGGAAATGAGTCTACTATTATAGAGTGTGGAGTAGGACCTACTGACTGTAATGGTGGATATTATCAACATGTGATCTGTTCAGGTAAGACACTGGTAATACTGAGAGATTTAATGTGTACATTATACAATATTAGCATATCATGTGTTATGTGTTTTTCATTTAAAGAGAGGGAGAGATGTTAGATGTATTTAAACATTATATTTGTGTTTGTCATATTCATTTATGGGAGATGTGCATGGGCAGATCATTGTAGTTCAGATGTTACTGAAGTGAAGCTGCCTGATGGATGTCCAGCTGTTTATTTTCTATAAAGTGAAGTGAACTTATTCCTGTCTCCTGCCTGCATTATTCCCAACCCTGTCCTGAGTGACTAAGAACCCATTTCTACCTCTTACAGTATCAAACATAGCAACCTACAATCTTTAATCGAACATATTTGTGTTTAGTCCTTGACAGTGTCATCAACAAAACGGATTGAATGTTCAACCAACTCTTTTTCTCCAGAGTCTGTGCAGCTTGTGGATGGAGCTGGTCTCTGCTCTGGGAGACTGGAGGTGAAGTCCAATCAGTCCAATCAGTCCTGGGCCTCAGTGTGTGAAGCTGACTTTGACCAGCAGGATGCAGAGGTAGTCTGTGGGGAGCTTGGCTGTGGGGCTCCTGCAGCTCTACAGGGGGGGCTCTATGGAGAAGGTGAGGGTCAGACCTGGGATAAAGAGTTTCAGTGTAGAGGCAATGAGTCCCTTCTCCTGGACTGTGACACCTCAGACAGAAAAAACAACACCTGCCTACCTGGTAATGCTGTTGGACTCACCTGCTCAGGTAAGAAACAGTTTGTCACTCAATCAACATTGTTTCTCACCTGGAGTGAAGAATATGAGAGGCAATATATAGTGGGCTCCAAAATTACTGGCACCCCTGTCTGGCAATGCACAAACAATACTTACAGAAATATAAACAATATAATTATGGAGAGAAACTGAAAATACCAACATGTGAGAAATACTGTACTATATTAATGTTCCAATGGAACCCAACAAAATCATTTATTGATTAAATTAAAAATCAATGTCCTCCAAATCAAGGTTTCACAATTAATTGCACCCTTAAAGATTATTGTAAATAACATCTACCAAAATTAAACCAGTGTTAAGTGAATATTTTAATCTCAATGGTTGAACTCAACTATTTCAGTGTCTCTGTGCGTCTCCCAAAAGGTTGTAATGCTTTTGGATCAAGAAACGGACAGAGTCCCGGTCTGCATAGTCAGGCCTTTATTCATTGAGAATTCTGTTCATCACAATTTCAGAGTCCATCTTTTATACTCACACGTCATACAAAAACCCCACCCCTTTTAGGCGGGCTGTTTTCCTCTGCTCTCCTAACCATCAGGTCACACACATATGTTCTTATCATAGGCTGCATTCCTTAGTTATCGCCGTCCTCATACTCCTTAAAAAGCCTAACCGTTTCTCTCCTCCCTTAATTGGGAGGCCTCTTCATCTTGGTTTCCCAGTTGTCTGTAGCCAGTTCTCCTTGTCCTTTGTTGTCTGGTCTAACTCTTAATCACATTGGTAAATAGTAGCTCAATGTCATAGTCTTTACTGGTCCTACACTCACACATTCTAACACATTTCACACAGTTTCAGGGTGTAATAATTAGTCATTAATAATTATTCTATCAACCAGGAATTAAATTCCACTTATTTAAGTGTATCTAAGTCTTAAGGAACTATATTGAGCCATTACATCACTTCCTGTTTCACTAGGGTATAAAAATGAGGTAACACTCATACAATATCCCTTTGTCATCCAACACCATGAAGAAAACAAAATAACTGGCAGTTCAAAAGAGACAGATGGTCGTAGACCTTCATAAATCTGGTAATGGCTACAAAAAGATCCACAAACGATTGAATATACCACTGAGCACTGTCAGGGCAATTATTAAAAAATAAAAAAGATATGGAACAGTTGAAAACCTCACGGTAGAGGACGCAAATGCATTTTGCCCCCCAGGATAGGGAGGAGGATGGTGAGAGAAGCAACAAAATCCCCAAGAATAACTGTGAACGAATTGCAGGCCTTGGTGGCGTCTTGGGGTCACCAGGTTTCAAAAAGCACCATCAGACGCCACCTCCACAACCACAGGCTCTTTGGAAGTTTTGCCAGAAGAAAGCCCTTTCTGACCCCAAGACACAGACGCAAGCGCTTTGAGTTTGCCAAATGTCATTTACATTATGACTGGAAGAAGGTGCTCTGGTCAGATGAGACCAAAATTGAACGTTTTGGTCAGATACAGCATCGACATGTTTGACGTCGAAACAGAGATGCATACAAGGAGAGGCACCTCATACCCACGGTGAAATATGGTGGTGGGTCAGTGATGATTTGGGGCTGTTTTAATTCCAGAGGTCCAGGGGCACTGGATGGCATAATGAATTCCACCAAGTATCAGGCAATTTCGGCTGACAAAGAAGGCTGGGATTTGGCCGTAGGTGGACATTCCAACAAGACAATGACCCAAAACATACCTCAAGATCCACACAGAAATGGTTCTGTGACAAAAAAAATATATCTTCTGCCATGGCCATCTCAGTCAGACCTCAATCCAATCGAAAATCTGTGGGCTGATTTGAAGATGGCAGTTGATAAGCGCAAACCCAAGAATGTGAAGGATCTTGAAAGGTTCTGCATAGAGGAATGGTCCAAAATCCCTCCAAATGTGTTCCTTAACCTTGTCAAACATTGCAGGAAAAGACTCCATGCTGTTATCCTTGCCAGAGGTGGTTGCACTAAGTACTAAATGAGGAGTGCCAATAATTATGAAACCTTGATTTAGGTGACTTTTATTTTGTATTAAATAATTGTATGATGTTGGTTGGTTCCATTGAAACATTAATAAAGTACAGTATTGTTTGTATTTTTTAAAGTATTGTTTGTACATTGCCAGTCAGGGGTGCCAGTAATTTTGGAGCCCACTGTAGATGTGTTTTAGTGAGAAAATAGTAAGATTACTGTCTCTCTCTCTTCTTTTGTCAGAGCCTGATGATGTGAGGCTGGTGGGAGGAGGCAGTCGCTGTGCTGGTGGAGTGGAGCGGTACGACCAGGGAGAGTGGAGGACTGTGGGAGCTGTACCCAGGAACAAGGAGGCTGTAGCTGCAGTAGTGTGTAGACAGCTGGGTTGTGGCTCCACTGTTTCAGTTCTACCTGGAAACACCACTAGAGGGTTTGGAGTTATCTGTTATGGGTCTGAGCCTTCACTGAGGGAGTGTTGGAGAACAATTGATCTCCTTCCTGTAGTCACAGTGATCTGCTCAGGTAATAACAAGATATTATAATTATATTCAACTGATTTCCTTCATTCATACAACTTCCTCTGCACCTCTCACAATGACTGTTTAGCTTGTAAGTCTGCTTTGCAAAACAGATCACTCAGTCAAGTAGGAATAAAATACAATTTAATTATCCCAGAATGCTTTTGTATTTGAACGTTATCTCAGTGAACGTCTCTACTCACTGCCACTGTCACATGTCATGTTATTGTCATATCTAAATGAGGAAAGTAGTTGAGGAGCTACGTTTTCTTTTTCTCTCCTCTTGTTCCAGATGTCCTGCTTCAGCCTAATATCAACATATGTTGTCTCAGTGACTGTAGGCCCACTACTCATGTTGCCCTGTGAGGGAGGGTGGCTAGCACTGTTACATGCTGATGTTATTGTCATATCTATAGGAAACTAGTTGAAGAGGTTTTTCTTGTTCTCTTTTATTGTTACAGATCTCCTGGTCCAGCCTGATATCTTCCTGACTGACACAATGGGAGGGGTCTCCAGGGGCCATGAGGGGCCCGAAGTGTTTAGGGGCTACAGCTTCACCATCACCTGCTCCACTCAGCCACAGTACCCAGGAGGCTCCTTCCTCCTCACGTTCACCGGCTCCAACAGAACCCAGACCCAGCCAGCTGTCAATCACTCTGCTGCCTTCCTCTTCCCTGCTGCAGATGACTCCCACCAAAGGAACTACAGCTGTGTTTATGACAATTATGTTTTCTCTCATAACTTCTCCTCTGAGAGTGAGCTCCTCTCCCTCACCGTCACAGGTAACTGAACATGATCCAGATTTATAACTTTGTCATTGACAGATTTCCCACCGATCTATATGAAGATGACCAGTCCCCTCATCAAAGGTGTTTCTGTTTTCAGCCTCTCCTCTGCCAGCCTTCATCATCAGACACGTTGTAGTGCTGCTGATCCTACTGACAGCCATCACCACCATCTACCTGTACTACAAGGTAAAGACATTTACTCAGACGTTACTGATTATGAGAGAACGAGAGAACGAGAGGGGGAGAGAACGAGAGGGGGAGAGAACGAGAGGGGGAGAGACACGGACAGAGAGGGAGAGAGAGAGACAGAGAGAGAGACAGAGAGAGAGAGACACCAGTGGCAAGGTGACTGTGAACATGGATGTGTATCAAACAGGAACAACGACAGTACAGGGACAAAGTATGAGCAATTCAACGGCTCATACACGAGACGTATGTGGCAGGGACTCCAGACAATCCCAGATTATAAAGGGAAAGCTAGCCACGTATGGGACACCGACGCCTCGCTCCCGGACAAGATAAACACCTTCTTCTCCCACATTGAGGATAACACAGTGCCACCGACGCGTGTGGTGAAGGTAGGCAGCAACACCTCTGCCACCCTGATCCTCAACACAGGGGGCCCATAGGGGTGCGTGCTCAGCCCCTTCCTGTACTCCCTGTTTACCAGTGACGGTGTGGCCACGCACGTCTCCAACTCAATCATCAAGTTTGCTGATGACACAACAGTGGTAGGCCTGATTATCAACAACAACGAGACGGCCTACAGGGAGGAGGTGAGAGCCCTGGCGGAGTGGTGCCAGGAAAATATCCTCTCGCTCAACGTCAACAAAATGAAGGATTTGATCGTGGACTTCAGGAGACAGCAGAGGGAGCACGCCCCCATCCACATCAACGGGGCCACAGCGGAGAGGGTGAAAAGGCTTCAAGTTCCTCGGCGTGCACATCACTGACAACCTGAAATGGTCCCTTCACACAGACAGTGTGGTGAAGAAGGCGCAACAGCACCTCTTCAACCTCAGGAGGCTGAAGAAATTAGGTTTGGCCCCTAAGATCCTCATGAACTTTTACAGATGCACCATTGAGAGCATCTTGTCGAGCTGTATCACCGCCTGGTGTGCAACTGTACAGAATGCATCCTCAGGGCTCTCCAGAGGGTGGCGCGATCAGCCCAACACATCACCAGGGGCACACTGCCTGCCCTCCAGGACATCTACAGCACCCGGTGTCACAGGAAAGCCAGGACGATCATCAAGAACCTCAGCCACCCGAGCCACAGCCTGTTCACCCCACTACCATCTAGAAGGAGGAGACAGTACAGGTGCATTAAAACTGGGACAGAGAGACTGCGACAGCTTCTATCTCCAGGCCATCAGACTCTTAAACAGTCACCACTAGCCGGCCTCCGCCCAGTACCCTGCCCTGAACTTTAGTGACTGTTATTAGCTGGCTACCACCCGGTACTCAACCCTGCACCTTAGAGACTGCTTCCCTATGTACATAGTCATGGAACACTGGTCCCTTTAATAATGTTTACATACTGTTTTACCCACTTTATATGCACAGTGCAGTCAGGAAGTATTCAGAGCCCTTGAATTTTGTACACATTTTGTCACGTTACAGCCTTATTTTAAAATTGATTAAACCTATTTTTTTCCTCATCAATCTACACACAATACCACATAATGACAGTGAAAACAGGTTTTTAGAAATGTTCGCAAATGTATTGAAAAGGGGAAAAAAACAAAAACCTTATTTACATAAGTATTCAGACCCTTTGCTATGAGACTCGAAATTGAGCTCAGGTGCATCCTGTTTCCATTGATCATCCTTGAGATGTTTCTACAACTTTATTGGAGTCGACCTGTGGTAAATTCAATTTATTGGACATGATTTGGAAAGGCACACACCATAAGGTCCCACAGTTGACAGTGAATGTCAGCGCAAAAACCAAGCCATGAGGTCGAAGGAATTGTCATAGAGCTCCGAGACATGATTGTGTCGAGGCACAGATCTGGGGAAGGGTACCAAAACATTTATGCAGCATTGAAGGTCCCCAAGAACACCGTGTCCTCCATTCTTAAATGCAAGAAGTTTGGATCCACCAAGACTTTTCCTAGAGCTGGTCGCCCGGCCAAACTGAGCAATCGGGGGAGAAGGGCCTTGGTCAGAGGTGACTAAGAACCCGATGGTCACGCTGACAGAGCTCCAGAGGTCCTCTGCGGAGATGGGAGTATCTTCCAGAAGGACAACCAACTCTGCAGCACTCCACCAATCAGGCCTTCATGGTAGAGTGGCCAGACGGAAGCCACTCCTCAGTAAAAGGCACATGACAGCCCGTTTGGAGTTTGCCAAAAGACACCTAAAGACCTCAGACCATGAGAAACAAGATTCTCTGGTCTGATGAAACCAAGATTGAACTCTTTGGCCTGAATACCAAGCGTCACGTCTGGAGGAAACCTGGAACCATCCCTACGGTGAAGCATGGTGGTGGCAGTATCATGCTGTGGGGAGGTTTTTCAGTGGCAGGGACTGGGAGACTAGTGAGGATTGAGAGAAAGATGATGAACAGAGCAAAGTACAGAGATCCTTCATGAAAGTCTCTGAATGTCCTTGAGTGGTGACACATATTTATAGTATATATATTTATATTCCAGACTCTGACACTGCTCATTTTGATATTTATTAATTTAATTTATTTTTCTGGATTATGTGTATTTATTTTGTTGCTAGGTATTACTGCACTGTTGAAGCTAGAAATACAAGCATTTCGCTGCACCTTCGATAACACCTGCAAATCTGGGACAAATACATTTGATTTGATTTGAAATCTTGGTGCTGTGTCTCCCTAGACCACCAGGAGGCAGAAGAGAGTGAACAGGGTGAGCAGCATGGATCTTTATGTTGATGCCAATGCCATGGAGATGGTCTCTCTGAGCTCCAGAGCTGAAGCTGGACCGGGAGAGGAGAGAGCAGCCCAGGGGACTGAGTAGGAGTAGAATGATGCTGACCCTACATGCTGATCCACCATTATTCCTTATAGTTAGTTTTTTGCTACCAGGGGAACATGGCGTTTTGGTTACATGGGGATTGTGGTTACGGGTAACATGGGGTTATGGGTAACATGGGGTTTTGGGTAACATAGGGTTTTGGTTACGTGGGGTTATGGTAACATGGGGATTGGGGTAACATGGGGTTTTGGGTAACATGGGGTTTTGGGTAACATGGGGTTTTGGGTAACATGGGGTTTTGGTTACATGGGGTTTTGGGTACGTGGGGTTCGGGTAACATGGGGTTTTGGTTACATGGGGTTTTGGGTAACATGGGGTTTGGGGTACGTGGGGTTTGGGTAACATGGGGTTATGGTAACATGGGGATTGGGTAACATGGGGAATGGGGTTACGGGTAACATGGGGTTATGGGTAACTTGGGGTTTGGGTAACATGGGGTTTTGGTTACATGGGGTTTTGGTTACATGGGGTTTTGGTTACATGGGGTTTTGGTTACATGGGGATTGGGTAACAAGGGGAATGTGGTTACGGGTAACATGGGGTTATGGGTAACATGGGGTTTTTGGTAACATGTTGTTTTTGTAACGTGGGGTTTTGGGTAACGTGGGGTTTTGGGTAACATGGGGTTTTGGTAACATGGGGTTTTGGGTAACGTGGGGTTTTAATTATTTTTAGAGAGTAGCTCAATTAAGTCTGTTTTGTGTTCCAGAATTTATTGCTGCTTTTAGCTTTTGTCTTCATCTTATTTAGTGTTTCTCTTAGATTCTTTATCCTGAAGTGTTTCCATTATTAGACCATGTATTATTATAATCATCTGTTCATACTTAAATTAAGGGATCAACTTTTTCTCAAGTCATTTCGGTTTATTGTTTGGGATTGTTGTGTTGTTTACCCCTCATGATGTTATTGATTATAAATGTTATGATATTGATTAGGATGTAGATTATTGTTATGATGTTAGTAGTATATAGATAATGATGTTATTGATTATAAATGTTATGATATTGATTAGGATGTAGATTATTGTTATGATGTTAGTAGTATATAGAGATAATGATGTTATTCTCTTATGATCTGTGGGTTACAGAGAAAGTATAGTACTTAGTGCAGGTCTGATATACAATAGATTGTGTTGTACAAATCAATCAATCAATAAGTAACGTAAATGAATATTGTATTGTATTATATCAATGACATTAAAGTTATTGTTGACAAGTGCTAATTCTACACTGAGTATACAAAACATTAAGAACACCTGCTCTTTCCCAGACATAGACTGACCAGTTGAATCTGGGTGAAAGCTATGAAGCGTTACTGATGTCACTTGTTAAATCCACTTTAATCAGTGTAGCTGAAGGGGAGGAGACAGGTTTTAAAAAATGATTTTTAAGGCTTGAGATAATTGACACATGGATTGTGTATGTGTTCCATTCAGAGGGTGAATCGGCAAGACAACAGATTTAAGTGTCTTTGAACAGGATATGGAAGTTGGGGCCAGGCAAACCGGTTTGAGTGTGTCAAGAACTGCAACGCTGCTGGGTATTTTACGCTCAACAGATTGCCGTGTGTATCAAGAATGTCCTCCACCCAAAGGACATCCAGCCAACTTGACATAACTGTGGGAAGCATTGGAGTCAATATGGGCTGGCTTCCCTGTTGAATGTTTTTGACACCTTGTAGAGTCCATGCCCTGACAAATTGAGGCTGTTCTGAGGGCAAAAGGTTAGGGTGCAACGCAATATTAGGAAGATGTTTCTAATGTTTTGTACACTCAGTGGATAGTTGATGTGAGTTCAGATAATGTTTTGTTGTTATGTTATTTACCCTTTCCAGATAAAGACCTGTTGCTCTCTAAACTGCCATGTAATCACTGAATGCTTTTAATAAACTCAGTCTTGTGTGATTTCCCCTCCAGTTTTTTATTTCACAGTGGTCAAGGGGTTATTGATCATTAGTGATTCCATCAGTGACACCAAACATCAGCTCAGCCCAGAGGTTCAGCACCTTGACCCTTAGTGACCTCTCCCCCAGACAGACAGACAGACAGACAGACAGAAGAATTCTGCATCTTCATATCACAATAACAGCTTTCTAATGTATCTGGAGGTGGTCTGAATATCGCTCACACAGGACAACGACTCCCATTGTTAGGGGCATAGACATGAGCATCTTGTCACTATATACAGATCTCTGGACGGGTGGATACACTTTTACACCTGCTACGTTAGGTTAGATACACACAGACCACATGACAGAGGAATGTACACAACACAACTACGAGAGGGACAGAGACAGTTGGTGAAAGTAGACCTAATCTACTCTGAAGAACTAGTTAAACGATTTGTTCAGACGGTTGTGCAGTATACTTAGACAGGCTAGCTAAACAGGATGACTAAAGACAGTACAGTATGGGGAACACATACACAACTGAAATATTGGATTATTTCATAGTGATTTCCTATTTTTCTATTGATCACTACCCAGTGTGGACCTGACAGGGACAATGGAATATTTTCTATGTTTTGGCAATTGAATGTTCACTGTTTTTGGCTTTGAAATGTCCATTAAAAAGCTCTAAAACCATTGTAACTCAATTATTTCATAATGCATTTCATGTTTTTTTAAATTATTGAATTCGAAACCGTTATAATTTTTCTTGTAATTGAACCGAAACTGAACAGACCTCAAAAAGCACTAATTGCTCAGCACTAACACAAACACACACACACACAAACACCTTTTGATAGTCTTTTCAACAGCATGTTTTGTTTTTAAATTCTTAAAACAAAGACAGATTAGATGTTGTGGGACATAAATGTTCAATTATACCAATGTCATTAGTTCCTCCATTTAGCTGTATAGTGACCTATTAGCATTTAGCTGTATAGTGTCCTATTAGCATTTAGCTGTATAGTGTCCTATTAGCATTTAGCTGTATAGTGTCCTATTAGCATTTAGCTGTATAGTGTCCTATTAGCATTTAGCTGTATAGTGTCCTATTAGCATTTAGCTGTATAGTGTCCTATTAGCATTTAGCTGTATAGTGTCCTATTAGCATTTAGCTGAATAGTGTCCTATTAGCATTTAGCTGTATAGTGTCCTATTAGCATTTAGCTGTATAGTGTCCTATTAGCATTTAGCTGTATAGTGTCCTATTAGCATTTAGCTGAATAGTGTCCTATTAGCATTTAGCTGTATAGTGTCCTATTAGCATTTAGCTGTATAGTGTCCTATTAGCATTTAGCTGTATAGTGTCCTATTAGCATTTAGCTGTATAGTGTCCTATTAGCATTTAGCTGTATAGTGTCCTATTAGCATTTAGCTGTATAGTGTCCTATTAGCATTTAGCTGTATAGTGTCCTATTAGCATTTAGCTGAATAGTGTCCTATTAGCATTTAGCTGTATAGTGTCCTATTAGCATTTAGCTGTATAGTGTCCTATTAGCATTTAGCTGTATAGTGTCCTATTAGCATTTAGCTGAATAGTGTCCTATTAGCATTTAGCTGTATAGTGTCCTATTAGCATTTAGCTGTATAGTGTCCTATTAGCATTTAGCTGTATAGTGTCCTATTAGCATTTAGCTGTATAGTGACCTATTAGCATTTAGCTGTATAGTGTCCTATTAGCATTTAGCTGTATAGTGTCCTATTAGCATTTAGCTGTATAGTGTCCTATTAGCATTTAGCTGTATAGTGTCCTATTAGCATTTAGCTGTATAGTGTCCTATTAGCATTTAGCTGTATAGTGTCCTATTAGCATTTAGCTGTATAGTGTATAGCCCCGTGGGCCCTGGTCAATAGTAGTGAGTGCTCTATATAGGGAACAGGGTACCATTGAATATAGGGTGAAGTTTTCCCTACACGCTGATCTTGGGTTAGTTTTGCATTTCCCCCACTAATGGATAAGGTTAGGATTGGGGGAGGAGAAGCTGATCCTAGATCTGTACCTCAGGGCTGTACAGTCTTCAAATCAAATCAAATCAAATTGTATTGGTCACATGGGCCGAATACAACAGGTGCAGACCTTACAGTGAAATGCTTACTTACAGCCCTTGACCAACAGTGCATTTATTTTAAACAAAAAAAGTAAAAATAAAACAACAACAAAAAAAGTGTTGAGAAAAAAAAGAGCAGAAGTAAAATAAAGTGACAGTAGGGAGGCTATATATACAGGGGGATACCGTTGCAGAGTCAATGTGCGGGGGCACCGGCTAGTTGAGGTAGTTGAAGTAATATGTACATGTGGGTAGAGTTAAAGTGACTATGCATAAATACTTAACAGAGTAGCAGCAGCGTAAAAAGGATGGGGTGGGGGGGCAGTGCAAATAGTCCGGGTAGCCATGATTTTCTGTTCAGGAGTCTTATGGCTTGGGGGTAGAAGCTGTTGAGAAGTATTTTGGACCTAGACTTGGCACTCCGGTACTGCTTGCCGTGCGGTAGCAGAGAAAACAGTCTATGACTAGGGTGGCTGGAGTCTTTGACAATTTTGAGGGCCTTCCTCTGACACCGCCTGGTATAGAGGTCCTGGATGGCAGGAAGCTTTGCCCCAGTGATGTACTGGGCCGTACGCACTACCCTCTGTAGTGCCTTGTGGTCGGAGGCCAAGCAGTTGCCATACCAGGCGGTGATGCAACCAGTCAGGATGCTCTCGATGGTGCAGCTGTAGAATTTTTTGAGGATCTGAGGACCAATGCCAAATCTTTTTAGTCTCCTGAGGGGGAATAGGCTTTGTCGTGCCCTCTTCACGACTGTCTTGGTGTGTTTGGACCATGATAGTTCGTTGGTGATGTGGACACCAAGGAACTTGAAGCTCTCAACCTGTTCCACTACAGCCCCGTCCACTACAGCCCCGTCTTCACTGCAGTTTGGTGGAGGGTGAAAGATGAAAAATGAAATATTTCCCTCTGCTGGCCAGAGAACAATATTACACCTCAGGCCTACAGGTACAGTACTGCATCATCCTGTCAGCCAGTTACACCATTACCCAGACACTCTGGGAGAATCTCAGCCAGTTACACCATTACCCAGACACTCTGGGAGAATCTCAGCCAGTTACACCATGACCCAGACACTCTGGGAGAATCTCAGCCAGTTACACCATGACCCAGACACTCTGGGAGAATCTCAGCCAGTTACACCATTACCCAGACACTCTGGGAGAATCTCAGCCAGTTACACCATGACCCAGACACTCTGACGGGCCCCTTGTCCACCTCTCTGACGGGCCCCTTGTCCTCCTCTCTGACGGGCCCCTTGTCCTCCTCTCTGATGGGGCCCATGTCCACCTCTCTGACGGGACCCATGTCCTCCTCTCTGATGGGGCCCATGTCCTCCTCTCTGACGGGCCCCTTGTCCTCCTCTCTGACGGGGCCCATGTCCTCCTCTCTGACGGGGCCCATGTCCACCTCTCTGACGGGGCCCATGCCCACCTCTCTGACGGGCCCCTTGTCCTCCTCTCTGACGGGCCCCTTGTCCTCCTCTCTGACGGGGCCCATGTCCTCCTCTCTGACGGGGCCCATGTCCTCCTCTCTGACGGGGCCCATGTCCTCCTCTCTGACGGGCCCCTTGTCCTCCTCTCTGACGGGCCCCTTGTCATCCTCTCTGACGGGGCCCATTGTCCACCTCTCGACGGGGCCCATGTCCACCTCTCTGACGGGCCCCATGTCCTCCTCTCTGACGGGCCCCTTGTCCTCCTCTCTGATGGGGCCCATGTCCACCTCTCTGACGGGCCCCATGTCCTCCTCTCTGACGGGCCCCTTGTCCACCTCTCTGACAGGGCCCATGTCCACCTCTCTGACGGGGCCCATGTCCTCCTCTCTGACGGGGCCCATGTCCTCCTCTCTGACGGGGCACATGTCCACCTCTCTGACGGGCCCCTTGTCCTCCTCTCTGACGGGCCCCATGTCCTCCTCTGTGACGGGGCCCATGTCCTCCTCTCTGACGGGGCCCATGTTCTCCTCTCTGACGGGGCCCATGTCCTCCTCTCTGACGGGCCCCTTGTCCTCCTCTCTGACGGGCCCCTTGTCCTCCTCTCTGATGGGCCCCTTGTCCTCCTCTCTGACGGGGCCCCTTGTCCACCTCTCTGACGGGCCCCATGTCCTCCTCTCTGACGGGCCCCTTGTCCTCCTCTCTGATGGGGCCCATGTCCACCTCTCTGACGGGCCCCATGTCCTCCTCTCTGACGGGCCCCTTGTCCTCCTCTCTGACGGGGCCCCTTGTCCATCTCTCTGACAGGGCCCATGTCCACCTCTCTGATGAGCCCCTTGTCCTCCTCTCTGACGGGCCCCTTGTCCTCCTCTCTGATGGGGCTCATGTCCTCCTCTCTGACGGGCCCCTTGTCCTCCTCTCTGACGGGGCCCATGTCCTCCTCTCTGACGGGGCCCATGTCCACCTCTCTGACAGGGCCCATGTCCTCCTCTCTGACGGGGCCCATGTCCTCCTCTCTGATGGGGCCCATGTTCTCCTCTCTGACGGGGCCCATGTCCACCTCTCTGACGGGCCCCTTGTCCTCCTCGCTAACGGGGCCCATGTCCTCCTCTCTGACGGGCCCCATGTCCTCCTCTCTGACGGGGCCCATGTCCTCCTCTCTGATGGGGCCCATGTCCTCCTCTCTGACGGGGCCCATGTCCACCTCTCTGACGGGCCCCTTGTCCTCCTCTCTGACGGGGCCCCTTGTCCACCTCTCTGATGGGGCCCATGTCCTCCTCTCTGACGGGCCCCATGTCCTCCTCTCTGATGGGGCCCATGTCCTCCTCTCTGACGGGGCCCATGTCCTCCTCTCTGACGGGGCCCATGTCCTCCTCTCTGACGGGGCCCATGTCCACCTCTCTGACGGGCCCCTTGTCCTCCTCTCTGATGGGGCCCTTGTCCTCTTCTCTGATGGGGCCCATGTCCTCCTCTATGACGGGGCCCATATCCTCCTCTCTGACGGGGCCCATGTCCTCCCCTCTGACGGGGCCCATGTCCTCCTCTCTGACGGGGCCCATGTCCACCTCTCTGACGGGCCCCTTGTCCTCCTCTCTGATGGGGCTCTTGTCCACCAGCTCTTTGGTGTCTTCCTTTCCCTTGCTGTCTATCCTGCTCCATATTGAAAGACACTGGAAGTGTTCACACCCCCTTTTATATGGTGACTAATTGTGGTTCCCACTATTTGAAATCAGTTAGTAATAATGAGTAGTCATTATGTATGTTCATCGTGTATCATACATGTAATTTAAATGTTTATACTTTACAAACAGATTTAATTTCTGTAGTTCTCTAAATCCATATATAGTCGACAAACCAGTTTAAAATATATAGCTTTACCAAACGGTTAAGTGATTAACCATTACAGTTTTCCCCAATTGTTAACACACGTATGATGAAACTACATCTCAGATACTCAAAACTCAAAACACTCACTACCCTGGCATTAAAAGTGCCATGCTCTCTACCAATTGAGCTACAGAGGACCACATGGCAATTAGGGATCCAGATTTTGTCAAATGAATGTCAAAAGTATATTTTTTGTTGAGGCATTTTAGCTAATCCTAACCCTTTTCCTAACTTTAACCTAATTCTCCTAACCTGCTACGTTAATTCTCCTAAACTGCTGCACAAATTCTCCTAACCTGCTACGAAAAGTCAAATCTGACGTTAATCTGACAAAAGCTGGATCCTTTCTAGCCATGACCCAACAGCAACACCGTCAGAACAATAGCAGTCTTCATTCTGAAATGAGTCTGGTCTTCTTCAGAAGTAGTGTAGTAGTCTACAGGGTCCAGGACTCACCTTTTTAAACACTCCTTATCTCTCATATCATGAGGTTCCACATGTGTTTGGTTACATAGTGCCCAATGTTCTTCTTAGTGATAAAACAGAAAACATTAAGAGTGTTTACTTATCAGACCCACATATATAATAAATATACTAGAATATAATATACTATATTCATATGCTTTTAGTACTCACACATGAATCATATCATGTATGCAGGTCATGTGTTGTTTTGAGACAGCAGTAAAAACATACTGATAGGACAGTTCCTCTTATGGCCACTAGGTGATAGTCTGGTGTCACAGACGCATGACTGCAGTCTAGAACGATGCATTGTCCCAATTATGTCTCCTTTCTCTTAAAGTGTGCACTTGTTCACTTCCCTAAACTGAAATGACTGGTATAAGAACTATGGTGGAAACTCCCTCTTGATAACAGAAGGTATAGTCCCATGGGTGGAACGGTGGGAGACGAACTCTCCCCACCTTTCTTCTTCTTCCCCTCTCCTCCTCTACCCCCTCTCTTTTTCTCCCTCTCTCCTCCTCTCCCCCTCACCTCTTCTCCATCTCTCCTCCTCTCCCCCCTCTCCTCTTCTCCCTCTCTCCTCCTCTCCCCCCTCTCCTCTTCTCCCTCTTTCCTCCTCTACCCCCTCTCCCCCTCTTCGTCTCTTTCCCCTTACATTATATAATATACATTAGAGGAGGGGAGGGAGGGAGGGAGGGAGGGAGGGAGGGAGGGAGGGAGGGAGGGAGAAGAGAGTAATGGGGGAGACATAGAAAGGGGGAGGGAAAGGGGAGGAGAGAGGGAGGAGAGCGAGAGATGGGAGAGAGAGAGAATATATTATTATCACTGACATCTCACCAGTGATGTCATCATAACCAGTAACCTATTCCACTCTTGGCAGAGCCCAGCCTGACCCTGACATATAACATCAGGCCTGATGAGTTGACCTCCCTCCCCCTCTCTCCCCTCTCCTCTTCTCCCTCTCTTCACCTCTCCAGCCTCTCCTCTTCTCCCTCTATCCCTCTCTCCCTTCTCCTCTCACTCCCCCTCTCCCCCTCTCCCCCCTCTCCTCTTCTCCCTCTCTCCCCCGCTCCACCTTCTCCTCCTCTCCCTCTCTCCCCCTCTCCCCCCTCTCCTCTCCTCTCCTCTCCTCTACTCGTCTCCTCTTCTCCCTCTCTGCTCCTCTCCCCTTCTCCTCTTCTTCCTCTCTCCCCTCTCCTCTTCTCCCTCTCTCCCTCTCTCCACTACTCCCCCTTTCCTCTCCTCTCCCCCTCTCCACCCTCTCCCCCTCACCTCCTCTCCATCTCTCCCCCTCTCCTCCTCTCCCTCTCTCCTCCTCTCCCCCCTCTCCTCCTCTTCCTCTCTCCCCCTCTCCCCCCACTCCTCTTCTGCCTCTCTCCCCTCTCCACCCTCTCATCTTCTCCCTCTCTCCCCCTCTCCACACTCTGATCTTCTCCCTCTCTCCCCCTCTCCTCTCCTATCCTCCTCTCCCCCTCTCCCCTTCTCCCCTTCTCCCTCTCTGCTCTTCTTTCTCTCTGCTCCTCTCCCCTTCTCCTCCTCTCCCTCTCTCAACCTCCTCTCCTTCTCTCCTCCTCTTCCTCTCTCCTCCTCTTCCTCTCTCCTCCTCTCCCCACTCTCCTCTCCTCCTCACCCCCCTCTCCCCCTCTTCTTCTCCCTTACAATATATAATATATATCTGAGGAGGGGAGGGAGAGAGAGAGGGAGGGAGGGAGGGAGGAGGAAGAGAGTAATGGGGAGACATAGAGAGGGAGAGGGAAAGGGGAGGAGAGAGGGAGGAGAGCGAGAGATGGGAGAGAGAGATAATATATTATTATCACTGACATCTCACCAGTGATGTCATCATAACCAGCAACCTTTTCCACTCTTGGCCCAGCCCAGCCTGACCCTGACATATAGCATCAGACCTGTTGAGTTGACTTGGGTAACAGACCTCTAGCTTCTACACCACATCCCCCCTTCTCCTGCTCTAACATGAGACATGGGTGGAATGGTGGAAGACGAACCTCACCCCCTCATCCCCCTCTCCTCTTCTCCCCATCTCCTCTTCTCCCCCTCTCCTCTCCTCCCCTCTCCTCTCCTCTTCTCCCCCTCTCCTCTTCTCCTCCTCTCCTCCTCTCCTCTTCTCCTCCTCTCCCCTTCCCCCTCTCCCACTCTCCTATTCTCCCCCTCTCCTCTTCTCCTCCCTCTCCTCTCCTCCCCTTTCCTCTTCTCATCCTCTCCTCTCCTCCTCCTCTCCCCCTCCCCCCCCCCCTCCCCCTCTCAAGCAGTAGAAAGTTAGAGGTGATATTATAGGACACACTACGTGAAACTTTGCTGCTCTGTCAGCAGTTTCCTGTGGGGTTTTTCAAAACAGAGCTGAGTTCAACCAGTGATCTAAGATAAGTTGCTACGAAGTTTATCTCACATCATTGAAGTAATGAACTAATGAGATATAAGTCATATAGCCTAGCAGAATTGTCCACTCTTCAGTCCACTCTTCATGACAGCAGACTTGTATAGCTCAGTGGAGCCCCAGTTAGAGACAGATATGATACCTGCAGTGATATTGATGATCTTGTTCTGGAGCACAGGTAGGATGCTGTTATACTGATCTACACTTCTGACAGTTACTGAGATATGATTTGATATTGTAAGATATATGATCATTTGCAGGGCTAGTAAATGAACATCCAACTGGAAGCAGACAGTAAAAATCTGTCTCAAAGCAGAACAATTATGTTATCACCTGTAAATGTACTTTACTATAGCATAATTGTCCATCTGGGGACAGGCAATAATGTCAGTTAAGTTGTGATGGTGACAGCAATCTGACTGTTGTATATTCAGTGTGTCAATGATTGATTGTACATGTCTCTATGTAAATGAAAGAGAGTATATATTATATATTTTATATTGGTCATCTGTTAGAGCAGGAGGGGGGACACTTTGGACTAACTCCTTGATGAGATCCACAACTAGGGACTTTTGTAACGCCTTCAAAGGCCTGTCTTAATGAATTGGACCTGGAGTTACTATCAGCTCAAAACAATTAGTTTGAATGTCGTATAGAGCTGCTCTTTCTTTTTAAACAATCTTAAGAGCTGTCATTTTATTGTGAGGAACTGTAGTTTATCAGACCTTTTTCTGTTCTGTCCTCTGTTGTGTGAGTGATCAGGTCACAGACTCAGGTCTGGTCCAATGATAGAGGTCTGTGACCTGAGTCAAGATCAACAGGCCTGATGCTATATGTCAGGAAGAGAGAGAGAACTAGAGAGAGAGAGAGAGAGAGAGAGAGAGAGAGAGAGAGAGAGAGAGAGAGAGAGAGAGGGAGGAGGGGAGGGGAGAGGGAGGAGGTAATGGGGAGAGAGGAGGGGAGGGGAGAGAGAGGAGGGAGTGGGGAGAGAGAGGAGGGGATCTGGAAGTTAATCTGGAAATTAATCTGGAAATTAATCTGGAAGTGAATCTGGAAGTTAATAGGAAGTTAATAGGAATACGATATTTAGATCGCAAAAACGTTTATTATGCATGTCAGATTTCAATACTGGCCGATGTCATAACGCTTGAGGATGTCTTCTCTCGAATGAGCCATTGATCATATTTCTGCGATATTCCTACCTACTGAAATGTGTAATTTAACGGAGGGTCTAGCACATTTTTCCTATTTGTCTGCCTCTTTAGTCCAGGGGGCATTGCATGGTGCCGTTGCCAGATATATTATAGAAAGGAGATAGAATCCAATGAAGAATGTATAATGTCCCACCCAGCAGACTGTCGACCAATCGCGTTCACGTTGTCATACTGCGTCAAGCGGTTGCTAAGCGAATCGTCAGGCAATTCCTTCTCAAAGTCAGTCTATATGTCGAGAAACGTGCCTCTATTCCTCGAAAGTACATAATAACACGATTCCAAAGCTATACGATACTACAGATAGCAAGTTCATTATTTCACATCTCGCAAAAATATGTATGTTGCACTTTTTGTTGACGAAATTCGTGCTAATATTAGGTGTTTGAGCTAGCGCCCAATAGACTCCCATTCACTTCTTGAAGGAGAGCTCTCCTTGTACCAGAATCACCCAGAATGCACCGCGCTGCCCATTTACATTTTTTTTTTTTTTTACATTTTAGTCATTTAGCAGACGCTCTTATCCAGAGCGACTTACAGGAGCAATTAGGGTTAAGTGCCTTGCTTAAGGGCACATCGACAGATTTTTCACCTAGTCGGCTCGGGGATTAGAACCAGCGACCTTTCGGTTACTGGCACAACGCTCTTACCCACTAAGCTACCTGCTTAGTATGGGCAACGTTTCCCATCTCCTCCAAGTATATCTGCTGTTGTGAATGTTAGACTCCACTCTGTGAGCGACATCGATCTGCAGGAGATTGTAGACTCCTAAATTGATTGTGCAGTTTGTTTGGGCGATTTTACAGCTAGCTAGCTACTTCACACGTTCATTTGATTTATGCCTTTTATTTAAATGCATGTGTAGGATTTATCTGGGATAGTTTGCATTCACAGTCAGCTGTTTTATGCTCCAGTTACTTTCACATTGATGTCAGTATTTGAAGTCAGCCTTTGAATCGTGTATTATGCATCTATTTCATTGCACTGTATGCACTGTTCCACAAGTAGGCTAAATGAGTCAATGGGGAGGTTGAGTAGTATGATGAGGTTGAGTTTGTTTATATATATATATATATATTACCATTATTTAACCAGGTAGGCCAGTTGAGAACAAGTTCTCATTTACAACTGCGACCTGGCCAAGATAAAGCAAAGCAGTGCGATAAAAACAACAACAACACAGAGTTACATATGGGGTAAACAAAACGTACAGTCAATAACACAATAGAAAATAGAAAAGCTATATACAGTGTGTGCAAATGTAGTAAGTTATGGAGGTAAGGCAATAAATAGGCCATAGTGCAAAATAATTACAATTTAGTATTAACACTGGAGAGATAGATGTGCAGAAGATGATATGCAAATAGAGATACTGGGGTGCAAATGAGCAAAATAAATAACAATATGGGGATGAGGTAGTTGGGTGGGCTAATTACAGATTGGGCTGTGTACAGGTGCAGTGATCAGTAAGCTGCTCTGACAACTGATGCTTAAAGTTAGTGAGGGAGATAAGAGTCTCCAGCTTCAGAGATTTTTGCATTTCGTTCCAGTTATTGGCAGCAGAGAACTGGAAGGACTGGCGGCCAAAGGAGGTGTTGGCTTTGGGCATGACCAGTGAGATATACCTGCTGGAGCGCAGACTACGGGTGGGTGTTGCTATGTTGACCAAAGAGCTACGATAAGGCGGGGATTTGCCTAGCAGTGATTTATAGATGACCTGGAGCCAGTGGGTTTGGCGACGAATATGTAGTGAGGGCCAGCCAACGAGAGCGTACAGGTCACAATGGTGGGTAGTATATGGGGCTTTGGTGACAAAATGGATGGCACTGTGAAAGACTACATCCAATTTGCTGAGTAGAGTGTTTGAGACTATTTCGTAAATGACATCGCCGAAGTCAAGGATCGGTAGGATAGTCAGTTTTACGAGGGTATGTTTGGCAGCATGAGTGAAGGAGGCTTTGTTGCGAAATAGGAAGCAGATTCTAGATTTAACTTTGGATTGGAGATGCTTAATGTGAGTCTGGAAGGAGAGTTTACCGTCTAACCAGACACCAAGGTATGTGTAGTTGTCCACATATTCTAAGTCAGACCCGCCGAGTGATTCTAGTCGGGCGGGCGGGTGCAAGCAGCGTTCGATTGAAGAGCATGCATTTAGTTTTACTAGCATTTAAGAGCAGTTGGGGGCTACGGAAGGAGTGTTGTATGGCATTGAAGCTCGTTTGGAGGTTTGTTAACATAGTGTCCAATGAAGGGCCAGATGTATACAAAATGGTGTCGTCTGCATAGAGGTGGATCTGAGAGTCACCTGCAGCAAGGGCGACATCATTGATATACACAGAGAATAGAGTCGGCCTGGGAATTGAACCCTGTGGCACCCCCATGGAGACTGCCATAGGTTGTTGTAGAAACATTTGACTAGATAATCAACTCAAAAATATCTCTCAAGACATCAGAGCCTGTGAATTTAAGAATTTAGACTTTATTGCATTCAAAGCCTGAGCCTTTCTCCATCAGACAGAAGCTTCAACCAACCTCAAATAGATTTCCCTTCCTTACAGAAAGGCTATCTACTTGCAGGATTTAATATTATATTCTCACTCACACAGATGAGCAGCCACTTGTGCCCAAATGAATCAGACAGTTGAATGACTCACAGCCGCACAAGCAACCCATTCACCATACGAGATGAGCAGACCTACTCTTATTTAACACTTTCTCTATATTTTGAAGCCCTTGTAGCTATTTAACCCGTTCACCTACTCAGGATGACCTAACTTTTTTTCCTGATAGACCCTACATAATATTGACATCATCACAACACAGGATGATTCACTACTTACCCGTACAGACCTCTAACAAAGAATTTATCATCAGAGCGGTATCCGTAAGTAATCTTGTCTGTTCAGGCCAATGGAATGCTAATTATAGCCCTCCAAAGCGGTATCCACAAGATTTCTATTTATAGCCCCCTAAGTATTACATACCTGGACTTCACTACTACGCTTTTCTAAGCGACCTGTCAATTCTGCCCTAATTTTTCTGTTACACTTCCTCAACACAGAAAAAGAAGCGGTATTACCCAGGATTTCTGCCTACCTATGCAGTCCTCAAGACGATTAACGTCTAAAGCGGTATCTGCAGGACTTAACCTGTTATTGTCTGATCGCTCAACCAGCCGTACAACCACCCATGTCAAAATGACCCAGACAGAGCAATCAGCAAGATGAATCAACTGAATCAAATGAATCAAATGAATCAAATCAATTGAACAGACGGTTCAGACAAACAACAGCGACATGTATTCTTAAATTCAAAAGCTCCTAGTGTCTAACTTTCTGGTTCTTAAATTTGGAGAGACCTACTTGGTATTTCTTTAGATGTTGCCGAGTCCCGGATCGGACCACACAAACTTTATACTATTTTAGTAAGAACTTCTTACCTTTTTAAAAGCGGCCGCTTTTGTTTGTATGGTCCGTCCAAGCCGTTTCACAACTGCAAATACATACGGTCACTGATCCCTATCAAGTCCCATCTGGGTCGCCAATTATGTTGTAGAAACATTTGACTAGATAATCAACTCAAAAATATCTCTCAAGACATCGGAGCCTGTGAATTTAAGAATTTAGACTTTATTGCATATAAAGCCGAGCCTTTCTCCATGGAGAAAGAACTGGCTCTCCTTGGCTCAAAGATCTCCTTTTATACAAATATAAGAGCATAGTCATCCTTACATACACAGTTGCTACCCTTAGGGTAATTGATTAACTTCTTCCATGGCCACGCCACCCTTATCTTTCAACGTCTAGATGTCACATGTTGTTTTTCTCCAAAAAGGCTATGTGAACTTTTCCATATGACCTCTTCCTCTTATCTCATTATATTGGTGGCAGACCCTTTCTCAAAAATAATACACATACATACATTAAGGCATTTACAAATGTCTCTGCTCTGTATTAACCCCTCAACTGGCTCTCAATCCATAAACACTCCAATGCATATAGGTTTTCAATTTTACAACATATCCATGCTTATTACTAATATTATTATTTTACCTTTGACCTTGACCTCTCCCTACATTTGCCTTCATGATACATAAAATAATACCATAAGGTCCAGACAACAGGCCCTCCGATTTGACACATTGAACTCTATCTGAGAAGTAGTTGGTGAACTAGGCGAGGCAGTCATTTGAGAAACCAAGGCTTTTTAGTCTGCCAATAAGAATGCGGTGATTGACAGAGTCGAAAGCCTTGGCCAGGTCGATGAAGACTGCTGCACAGTACTGTCTTTTATCGATCGCGGTTGTAATATTGTTTAGGACCTTGAGCGTGGCTGAGGTGCACCCATGACCAGCTCGGAACCAGATTGCATAGCGGAGAAGGTACGGTGGGATTCGAAATGGTCGGTTATCTGTTTGTTAACTTGGCTTTCAAATACTTTCGAAAGGCAGGGAAGGATGGATATAGGTCTGTAACAGTTTGGATCGAGAGTGTCTCCCCCTTTGAAGAGGGGGATGACCGCGGCAGCTTTCCAATCTCTAGGGATCTCAGACAATACGAAAGATAGGTTGAACAGGCTAGTACTAGGGGTTGCGACAAATTCGGCGGCTAATTTTAGAAAGAAAGGGTCCAGATTGTCTAGCCCAGCTGATTTGTAGGGATCCAGATTTTGCAGCTCTTTCAGAACATCAGCTATCTGAATTTGGGTGAATGAGAAGCGGGGGGGGGCATGGGCAAGTCACAGCGGAGGGTGCAGAGCTTGTCGCCGGGATAGGGGTAGTCAGGTGGAAAGCATGGCCAGCCATAGCAAAATGCTTATTGAAAATCTCGAATATCGTAAATTTATCGGTGGTAACAGTGTTTCCTAGCCTCAGTGCAGTGGGCAGCTGGGAGGAGGTGCTCTTATTCTCCATGGACTTTACAGTGTCCCAAAACCTTTTGGAGTTAGTGCTAGAGGATGCACATTTCAGTTTGAAAAAGCTAGCCTTTGCTTTCCTAACTGATTGTGTAGTACATTTTACACTCCATTTAAAATACCTTTAAACCTATAAACCTCATATTGCAGTGATAATTCATGTCTGGGGGCATTTTGTTAGTTTTTGCTGTTCTCCAAATAGTATTTTAGAGTTTAAAGTACAGTAAATGAGCTTCAACTGGTGGGTGGATTTCTACACACCCCATTTAGCCATACACTAGGTTTAGCTGTGTTTCTACACACCCCATTAAGCCATACACTAGGTTTCGCTGTATTTCTACACACCCCATTTAGCCATACACTAGGTTTAGCTGTATTTCTACACACCCCATTTAGCCATACCCTAGGTTTAGCTGTATTTCTACACACCCCATTTAGCTATACCCTAGGTTTAGCTGTATTTCTACACACCCAATTTAGCCATACCCTAGGTTTAGCTGTATTTCTACACACCCCATTTAGACATACCCTAGGTTTAGCTGTATTTCAACACCCCCAAACAACTTCCTGCGGCTACAGGACAGAGGAGGAGGGGAGGGGAGATGGATAGTGAGAGAGAAGAGGAGGAGAGAGAGGGAGATGTCAAAAGAGATAGGGCTGACAGACTAACACGCAGTCAACTGAATATCTTTTCGTAACTGACTTCTCACCAGTGATGTCATCACAACCAGTAACCTTGTCCACTCTTCAACTCTTGGTAAATGAATGATTTAAAAAACAGACGAAAGCAAAGGTATTAAATTATATATAAACTCATCTGCAAAGAGAGGTTCACCTTTCCACGGAAGGGGAATGTGTGTACACATGGGTGTTGTTGCGTCATACCAACGATAAGCCTATCTTCCCCATCACATCACGTGTGTTGTTGCACCACACCAACTATAAGCCTATCTTCCCCATCACATCATGAAAGGTCATGTTGATGTTCATTTCTCCTCTCTTTTGCTTAGGTGGCTCCACTAGGGTCCTCTCAGTCAGCTGGTTCCCCAATCCTCCTCTCCCTCTCTCCCCCTCTTCCCCCTCTCCTCCTCTCCCACTCTCCCACTTTCCCCCCCTCTCCCCCTCTCCTCTTCTCCCTCTCTCCCCCTCTCCCCCCTCTCTTTTCTTCTCCCCCTCTCCCCCTTTCCCCCCTCTCACCTCCTCTCCTCCTCTCCCCCCCTCTCCCTCTCCTCTCCTCCCTCTCCTCCTCTTCCTCTCTCCCCCTCTACCATTCTCCCCCTCTCCCCCTCACCTCCTCTCACCCCTCTCCTCTTCTCCCTCTTTCCCCCTCTCCCCATCTCCTCCTCTCCCTCTCTCCCCCTCTCCCCCTCTCCCCCTCTCCTCTTCTCCATCTCTCCCCCTCTCTCCACTCTCCTACTCTCCCTCTCTCCCCCTCTCTCCCTCTTCTCTATTCCCCCTCTCCCCCTCTCCTCTTCTCCCTCTCTCAACTTCTCCCACCTCTCCTCTCCTCTCCTCTCCTCTCCTCTCCTCTCCTCTCCTCTCCTCTCCTCTCCTCTCCTCTCCTCTCCTCTCCTCTCCTCTCCTCTCCTCTCCTCTCCTCTCCTCTCCTCTCCCCTCTACCCCTCTCCCCTCTCCCCCCTCTCCTCTCCCTCTCTCCCCCTCTTCCCCTCTCCTCTTTATCCCTTCTCCCCCTCTCCCCCTCCCCTCTCCTCTTCTTCCTCTCTCCCCCCTCTCCCCCTCTCCCCCTCTCCTCCTCTTCCTCTCTCCCCCCTCTCCTCCTCTCCCCTCTCCTCTTCTCCCTCTCTCCCCCTCTCCCCCTCTCC
>NW_028157691.1:0-53047 GCF_964263955.1 Coregonus lavaretus
AAGACTTACAGAAAACGTTTGACCTGTGTCATTGCCAACAAAGGGTATATAACAAAGTATTGAGAAACTTTTGTTATTGACCAAATACTTATTTTCCACCATAATTTGCAAATAAATTCATAAAAAATCCTACAATGTGATTTTCTGGAAATTTTTTTCTCATTTTGTCTGTCATAGTTGACATGTACCTATGATGAAAATTACAGGCCTCTCATCTTTTTAAGTGGGAGAACTTGCACAATTGGTGGCTGACTAAATACTTTTTTCCCCCACTGTATATACACAAAAGTATGTGGACAACCCTTCAAATTAGTGGATTCGGCTATTTCAGCCACAACCGTTGCTGACTGTTGTATAAAATCGAGCACACCGCCAGCGGAACAGATTAAAAGGTCCTCAAAAAGGACGATATTCCAACAAATAAGAAAATATAAAAGTGGAAAAATATAAAAGAAAATGTTATTGAGCTCTACACTTTTAATGTTTATTTCAAAATGCAAGGACACTGTCTAAGCACTGGATCTGCCATGCACAAGAGAAAAGGTCAGTCAGAATATGCCTACGCCTCTAAGCAGAGAAACACAGACACAGCAACAAGACACTAAATAAGGTACCACAGAAATATGTTTTTCATAGATGACACTGAACACACCTTGGACTCTACTTGAAAAAGACTCCACTCCATATCCACAACCATAATGTATGCACTCACTAACTAAGTCGCTCTGGATAAGAGCGTCTGCTAAATGACTAAAATGTAAAAATGTAAATAATGATTTAAAAATGGACACAACCAGCCTGGCACAATGATTACTCTATTCAAGCCCAAATGAATGAGAATATTATTCAGTTCCTAACATATTAGCCAAGTAGGGCTTTAGTATGCTGGTGACACTCTCTGTGTTCAATAAGTGACATGGTTCACATTGAATGTGTTATACATGGATTAAATGTGTTCCATTACCTAAGAGGGCCATTGGCAGATGGTGCATGGTGTGCATGTATGGTCCACTGTCATATCTGATACGTACATATTACCTCAATTACCTCGACTATCCTGTGCCCCCGGTCAACACACCACGGAATATTGCTTTGAATGGGAATGTGCGTTCTACGAATTCTAATTCTCCGGTGCAGGTGGGTAGACTAATCCATTAGGACTTACACTGGGTTGACGCAGTCCCTCTGGGCGTTCTGAACTCCGGCCCCACAGGTTCTGGAACAGGCAGACCACTCGCTCCATGGAGCCCAGCCTCCTTTGATGCTCTCAGGCTGGTATCCCACCGCCACACACTCCCCGTCAAAGCACCACTGACAATGACACATTTCAATACTTTATTTGGATGCTCAGTGAAGCATTGTGAACACAAGGGATTTATAATCTTCTAGGTCTCAGATCCTTTGACTGGAGTCTTCATCAACCAACTCATCATTTTCTTACATTTGGGGGTACAAAAACACAGTCTCCAGTGCACTACTACAAACACACTACCAAAAACAGCTGAAACTTTTTTTTACCTAACTCCTCAAGTCATCCTAGTAAGGAGGATGAAGATCAAGAGAATACAATGTTTTTATCCCAGGAAGTCTACACTCACCTTGTCCTGCCACACCTGGTCCCAGGAAGTCTACACTCACCTAGTCCTCACCACACCTGGTCCTTGGAAGAGACTACACTCACCTTGTCCTCACCACACCTGGTCCCGTCGACCGCACCATCCAGCTTTGAGTGACAGGTTGTCCCCACAGTGCACCACAACGTACTGCAGACGTTCTACAGGGAAGGGACAAAGAGTCGTAGTTACTTCCTGCCCACATCAACTCAATTATGCCTCCAACATGATGAATTAAACATGAAAACATCCCTGGGAACAGTTGCTAAGGGCATGAGAGCCAGCTGTCTGCTGAGGCAGGGTCCCAGTACAGAGAGATGGCTGATATCATTTCATGAAGACGGATCTAAATAATGTGTGGCTGACATGATATGAGCTGCCAGAATAGGTACATTATTAAATGGAAGAACACTGATGTGTAATGTGCAGTTGTTCTCGAAATAGGGTAGCCTCATGAACTAATATGGATTCCAATTGACAGACACTTTCACTGCAAAGTTTGACATTCTGGCACTCCAGGCTGGCTCAAACAATCAGTAAAAGTATTTGAAAGATTTCATGTACTATTATAAGATTTTAATGCAGTTCTGGGCCTGTATATAGTATGGTACAAAAAAGATGAACCAATTATGAAAATGTAGTGAACTGTCTGTAATGGTCTTCTTTTCCTGATACTGTAGACATGGCCGTAATGCGTGTATAAAGATGAGGTATTAAGCAAGAGGCACATGTCCGCCATACCCAGGAACATACGGTACATCTGATTACTCTGGTTATTTCCTGAGAGGTTGAGCTCAGGAAAGGATTTGGAACAGAAAACATTACCGGATTTAAACACGACAGAGACACGCAGCGAGGATTAGGATTAATATGGTATCTTCCAAGAAAACCATTACAGAATCAAATCATATGTACTGTAGCTGTCTGTGAAGTAATGCCCTCTGGCATTAAGCATGTCATTTCTCGCCACACTATCTGGGGATGCTACTCCAAGCATAATGTCAAAAAGAACCTTCCATGCTGCTGTAACCGGTGAAACGGCTAGGTAGTTAGCGGATGCGAGCTAGTAGTGTTTCAAATTGGTGACGTCACTCGCTCTGAGACCTTGAAGTAGTCGTTTCCCTTGCTCTGCAAGATCCACGGCTTTTGTGGAGCGCTAGGCAACGATGCTTCGTGGGTAGTGATGTGCAGTTCGCAAACGATTTGTTATTTTTGAATGACTCTTTTTACGGACTCTAGAGTCATGATTTGTTTTTCTGAGTGACTCTTTCATTTTAATCGTTTGTTGGACCTGCTGGCCGCAATTCACTCTATACAGCCAACAACTGTCTGCACGCAGGCAAAATAGATCATGCTGTAGGCAGCATAGCGAAGGAAAATACATGTTTAGAACTGTTAATTGATTGCATGGTGCAATTAATTGATTATTGAATGTTATGATGGACACAGCTTTGTAGAACCAAAACTTGCACAGCCTCTGCTCAACAAACTCAAACTCGAGAACAAATCGTTTGGGGTGCTGCAGTTCGCAAACGATATTGTGCTTGTCAGCCTCATGGCAGTCAAGCGATGCATCCGCCAACAGTCGTTCACAATCCATTCTGGTTGTGGCCACAACTAGACAATAGTGTGCAACTGCAGCCCGAAATTCAGGTAGGGGCAAGGAGAGGGACGGAAGCAATACTGTTACACTGTCACTGCTACTGTCACTCAGAACAAAAAACAAGTGTATTGTAAACATGGTATTATTTAAAAAGCAGATTGTGTGCTGTGTGTTGGTTACCTACTACTGTATGTTTGTCAAAAGGCCACCATTTTTGGAGGCGTTACAGTATCCAGCAAAAGAGTGTAGTTAGCAGTTGGTAATTTTGTTAGCTAACCACAACTTTAACTAGCTAACCATCATGGCCAACCATCTTGTGGAACGAAACTATTTATTTATGTATGTATGTATTTATTTATTTATTTATTTATTTATTTATTTATTTATTTATTTATAGTTAGCTAGCTAGCTAACCAGTCTCCCGAGTGGCGCAGTGGTCTAAGGCACTGCATCGCAGTGCTAGCTGTGCCACTAGAGATCCTGGTTCGAATCCAGGCTCTGTCGTAGCCGGCCGCGACCGGGAGACCCATGGGGCGGTGCACAATTGGCCCAGCGTCGTCCAGGGTATGGGAGGGAATGGCCGGCAGGGATGTAGCTCAGTTGGTAGAGCATGGTGTTTGCAACGCCAGGGTTGTGGGTTCAATTCCCACGGGGGGCCAGTATAAAATAATAATAATAATGTATGTAAGTCGCTCTGGATAAGAGCGTCTGCTAAATGACTTTTTAATTTAAATTTTAAAATATATATATATAATTGAATTGAATTTAACCACAACCATCAACACCATTATCCCAGGCACCCTAGACCCACTCCAATTTGCATACCGCCCCAACAGATCCACAGATGATGCAATCTCTATTGCACTCCACACTGCCCTTTCCCACCTGGACAAGAGGAACACCTACGTGAGAATGCTATTTATTGACTACAGCTCAGCATTCAACACCATAGTGCCCTCAAAGCTAATCACTAAGCTAAGGATCCTGGGACTAAACACCTCCCTCTGCAACTGGATCCTGGACTTCCTGACGGGCCGCCCCCATGTGGTAAGGGTAGGTAACAACACATCTGCCACACTGATCCTCAACACGGGGGCGTGCTCAGTCCCCTCCTGTACTCCCTGTTCACCCATGACTGCATGGCCAGGCACGATTCCAACACCATCATTAAGTTTGCCGACGACACAACAGTGGTAGGCTTGATCACAGACAACGATGAGACAGCCTATAGGGAGGAGGTCAGAGACCTGGCAGTGTGGTGCCAGGATAACAACCTCTCCCTCAACGTGACCAAGACAAAGGAGATGATTGTGGACTACAGGAAAGAAAAGAGGACTGAGCACGCCCCCATTCTCATCGACGGGGCTGTAGTGGAAAAGGTTGAGAGCTTCAAGTTTCTTGGTGTCCACATCACCAACAAACTATCATGGTCCAAACACACCAAGACAGTCGTGAAGAGGGCACGACAAAGCCTATTCCCCCTCAGGAGACTGAAAATATTTGGCATGGGTCCTCAGATCCTCAAAAAATTATACAGCTGCACCATCGAGAGCATCCTGACTGGTTGCATCACTGCCTGGTATGGCAACTGCTCGACTGCAAGGCACTACAGAGGGTAGTGCGTACGGCCCAGTACATCACTGGGGCCAAGCCTCCTGCCGTCCAGGACCTCTATACCAGGCGGTGTCAGAGGAAGGCCCTCAAAATTGTCAAAGACTCCAGCCACCCTAGTCATAGACTGTTCTCTCTGCTACCGCACGGCAAGCGGTCCCTGAGTGCCAAGTCTAGGTCCAAAAGACTTCTCAACAGCTTCTACCCCCAAGCCATAAGACTCCTGAACAGCTAATCATGGCTACCCAAACTATTTGCACTGCCCCCCCACCCCATCTTTTTACGCTGCTGCTACTCTGTTAATTATTTATGCATAGTCACTTTAACTCTACCCACATGTACATATTACCTCAACTAGCCGGTGCCCCCGCACATTGACTCTGCAACGGTACCCCCCTGTATATATAGCCTCCCTACTGTTATTTTATTTTACTTCTGCTCTTTTTTTCTCAACACTTTTTTGTGGTTGTTTTATTTTACAATTTTTATTAAAAAATAAATGCATTGTGTCACGATCGTTCATGAACGAGAAGGACCAAGGCGCAGCGTGATATGCATCCATATTTATTTACGTACTGAACACACGACAAAACAACAAACGAAACGTGAAGTCCAAGGTAGACAAATAACATACCTCACACGGAACAAGATCCCACAACCCACTAGTGCCAACAGGCCACCTAAGTATGGTCCCCAATTAGAGACAACGAGCTACAGCTGCCTCTGATTGGGAACCACCCTGGCCAACATAGATCTAAACGATCTAGAAACTAAACATAGAAAACACAACATAGAAACTACACACCCTGGTTCAACATTTAAGAGTCCCCAGAGCCAGGGCGTGACACATTGTTGGTTAAGGGCTGTAAGTAAGCATTTCACTGTAATGTCTACACCTGTTGTATTCGGCGCATGTCGCCAATAAAATTTGATTTGATTTGATTTAACTAGCTAACCATCTTGGCCAACCCTCTTCTGGAACAAAACTATTCATTTATTTACAGTTGGTACTGCATCGGTCTTTGCTAGCAAACGAACTCTGCCTCCAAACCTGTCTCCAGTTTGTTAACATTTTGCTGTTTACAACTGTATTACATGCTTTATCCTCATTTTAAAACACTCCTAAATCCACCCAGCCCCCTACATCATCCACCCAGCCCCCTACATCATCCACCCAGCCCCCTACATCATCCACCCAGCCCCCTACATCATCAACCAAGCCTGGGAATTGTCTTTGCTGATACAGAAGCCAACAGTCTTAACCTTTGCACTGGCAAAACGGTATCAAGTTCACTTCACAGCAGCTGCACTGCTCAGCATTGTATCCCGCCATAAAGCTTTCTTATCACGAGGAAGATAGCTTGTGTCTGAGCCCTGAGGTGCGTACGATTCTATTAGGGAGCACTCTTAAAAGACTGACCCTAGGTCAGAGACAGTGACTCTGGTCTGGGGTCCCAGCGCTGCGATAAGTACAAGCTGGTGGCATGGGACGACACGTTGGGAAGCTACTACAAGCCTCTCTGGAGAGAGACATGGTCTGCTCCCTCACACAACACCAAGGAGAGAGGGGGCGACTGGGACTTGACCATTTACTCCATTGCTGAATGTGGAGATTTGAGATAAGAGCTCCAAAAGGTTGATTTCAGGGTTTATCTGACTGGTGCTGGGAGATTGGGACAATGGAGATGTTTTATTTGGACTGACATTTTGTTTGTGAAGAGGCAGAATGGTGAAGGATGTCCGATTATGACGATAGCTTTGACCTTCTTGAAGCTGTTTGGCTTCAGAACGGGCTAGAGGACAATGAAGAAACATATATCGAACTGTGAGAGATCTGATGCCCTTCTTTTTCAATTACTCGACAAAATTGGCGACAGATTGGCCATACTCGGAGGACTGTTGTGGTTATCAAAATGGCGATAAAACTAGAAGTGAACAGAAAAGAATGTCAGCCCTGCATGCTGTGCTTGTGTCTTTGTGTGTAAGCCTCTGTTGGGAATGATATGACGAATGTGTCAGTAGCTAAGTCTCCATCCAATTGCCGACAGACTTTCATGCGGATATTCTAAAATCCGCATTTAAAAAAATATGCTAATTTTCCCACCAGAGATGTGTTTACATCAAATTAACTTGATGACTTGTTGCGTGATGACGTAGCGCACATAAATATAACTTATGCGGTTAAAAAGGGGTTTCCATCACATTTTGCACTCTACTGTATGGTGCCCATTCTGGTCTAGGCACGTGCACTCTAGCCAACAGCTTGCACATACAGTGCGGGTATAGCCTACATGACGAGATTATTATGGACAAACGAGCAAGATTGACATATCAAAATAAGCAGCAGCCAAGCATCGATCATCATGTCACCAGAATAAGACCCTCGATATTTATTGGAAAGGAGCATCAAGCTCATCACCCTGCACAGTTAGTACATCTGTAGACTAATACACTGCATGTCGTAGTGGGAGGACCACACAACATGTCATTGCGTGACTCCCAAGTTTACTTCGATATGATGATTATGTAAATATTTGTGCATTAAAAAGGCATTTCAACTGCCGTTTCTCGCATAATTAATTTTACAGACACAAAAAGATCCCACCTTGTCTAACGTATTTTGCTTTTGTCGGCATTTGGAAAGTTCACCGACAAATTAGCGGATGCCGTCAGACGACATGTACTTTACTCGCATTAAAAAGGTAAGATAGGAAAACTGGGGGAAAGGAGTTATTGCTATGCAAATTTCTTACGGTCTTCAGGCACAACCATGTGTGTGTGCGTGCATATATTCATGTACATTTGATATATTCATGCTGGTATCAAAAGTGATTTCTATTTGACTGTCATCCTCTCTGTGTGCATGTACTGTACTACATCATGCAGCTAGTTCATGTTATTTAATAATGACACCTTGGTTATTTTTTTTGGTCATTCCTCATTAAGTCTCCATACGACTACAATTCATCCCTCCATCAGCCAGTTAGTGGATGTTAATGTTAACCATGTCTCCTCAGTGTATATGCAACACTTACTTACTAACGAGCTAGTGAATGACATCCTGAATAATTAAATCCAGTTAAAATCGTGCGTCAATGTCAATACGGACCTCAAGTTATGATTCAGCCTTAACCCAGCAGGCAAAGTCAGTTGAATTGACGTCATTACAACCACTTTAGAACCAACTGGTTTTAATCTTGGAATGTCGTCATTTCAACAAGATTTGCACGTTGGGAAAAGTGTCAAATTCTCACTCATTTATACGTTTGGGAATGTTTTGTTCCGGTGTTGTTTGCAAAACACAGAAAAGTCATTCTCCATCCTTCCAACCACTATCTAAAAAGGGGAGGAGGAAACCAAGGATTCCCTAATTCCATTCAGATTTCCTGCTTCAGTCCTGGCAATGGCACCAAAGAGGGTTGAAGGACATGATCTATCCCACGCTTGCTTTCCTGCCCTGGTGGGCTTCCTGTAAACCCAAGCACAAGGAGTGAGCAGCTAATGTTATTCATAGGGAGGGCTGTAGTAACTCCAACCCTGACTGAGAATGTTTGTGTGTGGTCTCTCTCTCGCTCTCTCTGCAGAGGTTTTGTGTAAACTACGGGGTTTCCACAACACCCTACCAGAGGAAGTCTATGGAAAGTCTGCAGGAAGACAGTCCAGTGCCACCATCCATCCGGCTCCAGCTGACTTCACTGCAAACCTCCTCAATGAGCTCAAATGATGAGCTCAGTGCCCAGCGAGGGGTTTGTTAATGATCTGTCCTCCCCGCTGTCTCGCACCAGTTGCTCTAACCACTTAAGCCGTGACGGTTTCCAAGCGCCGGATATACCAAACATCCATTATGACAGGGGGGAACGGGTGTAATTCCAGCTCAAATCACCGTAATTCCAGAAGTGATAAACGGGTACACATTCGGCGGCTCTATTTCCGCCTACCGATCTCCTCTCCTAAAGCGAGTTGGCTGTGAGTTTATCTTTCAGGCCCTCGCAGTAGCTCGCTGGTAATTCGAGCAAAATCACCCCATTTTCCTCTAACCAAACACATATAGGCCCCCTCAGATTCTGTCAAAAAACATTACAGTTAAGGGGTGACGCTATTCAATCAAGCTGCAAGCGAGGAATTCCCTTGAAGTGTGTTAAGTAATTACGGTGAACGTATTGGCTGTTTATGTATGTACTGTTTAAATGTCAGACCAGTGTATTATCATTCACAGCATCATTTTCTCATTACAGTGTAGCCTATGGCAACCAACTCTCAGCAGGCAAGCATTTTCTATCAAAAGGGTACTATTGGAATAATGATTTTACATACAGATTAACTCATTTCACTTTTTTCTATCATCGACGTTTCGAGAAGTCTGCCGGGGATGAACATATGCAGAACTGTTCACAAATATTCTGTGTATATTCTTCTTGTGGGTTTCTTCCCCTTCATAATGGAATGTAAACGGAATCAAAACTGGAAAATTGCCATCAGTACCACGACTCGAACCAAGACAACATATTCTTGTGTGTCTAATCAAAACCTCACAGCTCTTTGCACCTTGTGTGTTTTGGCTTACAACTAGTTTTCAAAACACAGTTAGACAAACAAAGACATGTGAATCCAATACGCTTGAGCGTCCAATTTAAACCGTAAAGCTTGCCACTTTGAACCTTGTATGTATGTATGTATTGGCTTGCAGATCGTTTGCCAACACATCTGGCCTTTAAGATTAAATGCTCTTGGTCCAATTTGTTGCCCTTTAAATTCCTTCACTCCAATCACATGGACAATTGCCGGAGCATTGCTGCACAGTGTGTATAGACGCAGCTAGTTGGCCACTTAGAAAGCATGTCTCATGTATGGTTTTTGCAGACAGCAGTCTGTTGAGAGGTTACAGGGGTGATGTTTTAATGGAGCAGACAGCAGTCTGTTGACAGGTTATAGGGGGGATGTTTTAATGGAGCAGACAGCAGTCTGTTGAGAGGTTATAGGGGGGATGTTTTAATGGAGCAGACAGCAGTCTGTTGACAGGTTATAGGGGTGATGTTTTAATGGAGAAGACAGCAGTCTGTTGAGAGGTTATAGGGGGGATGTTTTAATGGAGAAGACAGCAGCCTGTTGACAGGTTATGGGGCAGACAGCAGCCTGTTGACAGGTTATGGGGCAGACAGCAGCCTGTTGACAGGTTATGGGGCAGACAGCAGTCTGTTGACAGGTTATGGGGCAGACAGCAGCCTGTTGACAGGTTATGGGGCAGACAGCAGCCTGTTGACAGGTTATGGGGCAGACAGCAGTCTGTTGACAGGTTATGGGGCAGACAGCAGCCTGTTGACAGGTTATGGGGCAGACAGCAGCCTGTTGACAGGTTATGGGGCAGACAGCAGTCTGTTGACAGGTTATGGGGGTGATGTGAGTTTAGGGAGGAGAAGAACAGAACAACTGAGCGACAGAGGATGAGGAGTAATGAGGTTGAAGAGTAAAGAGGATGAGGAGTAAAGAGGATGAGGAGTAAAGAGGATGAGGAGTGATGAGGAGTAAAGAGGATGAGGAGTAAAGAGGATGAAGAGTAAAGAGGAGTGGAGGAGTAATGAGGATGAGGAGTAAAGAGGATGAGGAGTAAAGAGGATGAGGAGTAAAGAGGATGAGGAGTAAAGAGGATGATGAGTAAAGAGGATGAGGAGTAAAGAGGATGAGGAGTAAAGAGGAGTGGAGGAGTAAAGAGGATGAAGAAAGAGTAATGTAATGAGGATGAGGAGTAAAGAGATGATGAGTAAAGATGAGTAAAGAGGATGAGGAGTAATGAGGAGTGGATGAGTAAAGAGGATGAAGAGTAATGAGGATGAGGGAGGAGTAATGTAATGAGGATGAGGAGTAAGAGGATGAGAAGTAATGAGGAGCGGAGGAGTAATGAGGAGTGGAGGAGTAATGTAATGAGGATGAGTAATGAGGATGAGGAATAATGAGGAGTGGAGGAGTAATGAGGAGTGGAGGCGTAATGAGGAGTGGACGAGTAATGAGGATGAGGAGTAAAGAGGATGAGGAGTAAAGAGGATGAGGAGTGATGAGGAGTGGAGGAGTAAAGAGGATGAGGAGTAATGAGGATGAGGAGTAAAGAGGATGAAGAGTAATGAGGAGTGGAGGAGTAAAAAGGATGATGAGTAATGAGGATGAAGAGTAATGAGGAGCAGTGAGGATGAGGAGTAAAGAGGATGAGGAATAATGAGGAGTGGAGGAGTAATGAGGAGTGGAGGAGTAAAGAGGATGAGGAGTAAAAAGGATGAGGAGTAATGAGGAGTGGAGGAGTAATGAGGAGTGGAGGAGTAATGAGGATGAGGAGTAATGAGGAGTGGAGGGGTAATGTAATGAGGAGTAATGAGGAGTGGAGGAGTAATGTAATGAGGATGAGGAGTAATGAGGAGTGGAGGAGTAATGAGGAGTAGAGGCGTAATGAGGAGTGGAGGAGTAAAGAGGATGAGGAGTAAAAAGGATGAGGAGTAATGAGGATGAGGAGTAATGAGGATGAGGAGTAATGTAATGAGGATGAGGAGTAATGAGGAGTGGAGGCGTAATGAGGAGTGGAGGAGTAATGAGGATGAGGAGTAAAGAGGATGAGGAGTAAAGAGGATGAGGAGTAAAGAGGATTGGAGGAGTAAAGAGGATGATGAGTAAAGAGGATGAGGAGTAAAGAGGATGAGGAGTAATGAGGTGCGGAGGAGTAATGCAATGAGGATGAGGAGTAAAGTGGATGAGGAATAATGAGGAGTGGAGGAGTAATGAGGATGAGGAGTAATGAGGATGAGGAGTGATGAGGAGTAATGAGGATGAGGAGCGGAGGAGTAATGAGGATGAGGAGTAAAGAGGATGAGGGAGGAGTAATGTAATGAGGATGAGGAGTAAGGAGGATGAGGAGTAATGAGGAGCGGAGGAGTAATGAGTAGTAATGTAATGAGGAAGATAAGTAATGAGGATGAGGAGTAAAGAGGATGAGGAATAATGAGGAGTGGAGGAGTAATGAGGAGTGGAGGAGTAAAGAGGATGAAGAGTAATGAGGATGAGGAGTAAAGAGTAAAATGGAGGGGGATGTGAGAATAGACAGAGAGCAGTAAGGAAGTGACGGAGGGAGAAGAAGGTGGAAGGGCTAAGAGGAGTGATGCAGGGTTACAGTAACTAGTGGGGGAATTAAGAGCAAGGTATGATGGCCATGACACACCATTAGTGAAGAGGAGACAAGGGGAGAGCTGTGACGAGCGTTGTGGGACACAGAGGGCACACCATAGAGGGATATGCAGATAGCAGGAGCATGCTGAAGAAACAGACAAGTATTGGTTCAGATTCAGGGGTCTTACGTCCACGTCGTCACAGAGCAGGGACCCAGAGCCGTATTGTAGGCGGCACTGGTGGGCAGCGCTGTACAGGACCCCGGGGGGAACAGAGTTCAGATCCAGCACGTTCCGCACAGGGGGGTCATCCAGGCACCAGCCCCAGCCTCGACTGTGGAAGGACAACCACAACAACATGGTGGTCAGACAAATGCATTAAAGTGACACACATGCGCACACGCAAATCGAGATGGTGAAAAGGTGTGTTATTAAAGGGATAGTTTGGGATGTTGGCAGTGAAGCCCCTTATCTACTTCCCCAGATCAGATGAACTCGTGGATACCATTTTTATGACTCTCCGTCCAGTATGAAGGAAGTTAGAGTATGAAAATGTATGCCCTCTACTAAATGACAAAAAAATAAATAAATAATAAATAAATAAATAAATAAATAAATATATATATATAAATAATATAACAAAAAATAAATAAAAGGTCGTTTCCTGAGCCAATGCAAACTAGCTTAGACGCAGAGACATAGAAAGGGTATCCACGAGTTCATCGGACAATAGATAACGGGCTTCATTGTCAAAATCCCAAACTATCCCCTTTATGGCTAGAACAAAATGGAGGAGGGCTGAAATATGATTGAGCCTGATTTTAATGGACCATTTATTTCATAGTTGACAGCGCTGTATGTGACTGAGTAGACAGTGACGGCATGCCAAGGTCTCCATGCACCAAAGCAGACAGGGTGCTAACATAGTTTAAAGAGCTGTCTGCATGACACAGTCAAACCAGTCGTTAGAAGTCGACTCCAGCTCAGTCAAACTGCCAAGCTGTAACCACATGAATACAGCAGGCATTCTATCACATTAAATATAAATGAGTCAATCCCCATTTTAAGGGGATCCAATCTATCTCCATAAGGGGCACTTTCAAATCCTAGTATTGGGACAGTTTTAATTTCCCGACGCACTTTGAAGACGCTGGAACAGTCCACATTTACTTTTCCTCCGCCAACAAAATTAGTAATGAATAGAAGAATCTGACAACCAGGGACTGATTTATCAGGTAGAACAGAAAAGCAGCAGGCTCCGGACCTCATAGGGTCAGAGTTGAATACCTCTGGTGTTGGATACAGGCAACTCCAACGGCCTGCTGAGGTGGTGAAATATGAACAGGAGACTCAAATGCTTTTGAAAATATAGATTGCTATTATTTTCTGTGGGTATCATGATGAAGATACTCTCAATGTAAGCTCCTACGCTCCCTAACAACACAGATTAGGAAAGAGATCAAAAAAGCATGGGCTTGCCCTGGGCTCTGTTTTAAAATATCACTTTTTCTTTTTTTTATATGACAGCGGTTCCACACGTTTCCATGATGCAAGTTGTGTTGGGAAAAAATTTGCTGTATTTTATTCTGTTATATTTCATTCTATTCTTAGCCTACTATAACATATATGTGTGTTGACTGTGATCAGGGTAGCCTAAGTGTGTCTTGGCTGTTTAATGAACAAAACTAGTGATTTTTGTGTGCATGACGCTGCACAGACCAGTAGCCCAACATAATTGAACTCAAAATATGCCATTAAATTTTTTTTCAAATACATTTTATTAGTCTTTTAATGTTTCTTAGGACCTGCCTAAACAAATTAATAATGGATTTATTTTTAAAATAGACGCCCAACCGCATCTGTTTGTAAGGGTGGGGGTTAAAATACAGTAAAGGTAATCAATAAGAGTATTGAAGTGTTCAATCAAGACCAGTTCTACTGCTTTCATTCACACTGATTAGTCTGAAAGCTTTCTGAATAGAGCAAAGGATCATTTCTACCCTTGGCAGGCTACGGTGTTATTTTATTGAATGTTGTTTTCTCTGCATCACTGCCCAGGCCACTGATTCTGACCCAGTAATTGGTGAGGTGTGATCACAGCAGTAAGTGGAACTGCTATCAAGACTCAAATCCTCCCAGCAGGCCTGTTTCTCTCAAGCCTGGTCCTAGATCGGTTTGTGCTGTATCGCCGACTTTTATGGTCATTGTCACGCTAAACAATGACCACAGGAGTTGGCAAGACAGTACAAAAGAGACCTGAGACCAGGCTAGTTTCTCTCCTAACAATATAAAAAGTTGTGTGGATCTCAGCGAGCAAAACTCAACTCTGATCTCCAATTTCATCCCTCAGACACGATTCAGTCATATTGAAACCTACTGGAGTATCAGGGTAGCTAAAGTTCACATGTTTTATTGCCTGCAGTATAGTGGGTTATTACATTTGAGCTGGACAGATTCAGCAAAGAATGTTTAAACCATTACTTTTACAACTGTTGTCTTTGCAATTAATTGATAAAACTATGGCTAAAGGCCTTTCTAATATCCTGCTTCAGTAAACTCTGTCTGTTCCACTAATGTAGCATTTCACCTGAAATAACCTATTAAAATATGTTCGTGATTTCAACTCTAACAAAGATTTTTTGCATTTCTGAGGCAACATTTATACAATGATAGATCTGAAAATACTTCACAGTGTAGACACGGCATCAGTCCAAACCAATACAATAACATGCTATAACAGATTATGACATCAGTCATAATAAATACGCTAATACAACTGATTTTGTTGTGACTAATGATGAATAAGGCTTAACTGAGACTAAGCAATCCATTGGAATTTCCTCTACCTAGCAACAGCCAGATTCACACGCAAAATATTAAATGACTGATTTCACTATCAGGCAATCAATAATGGCAACTAGATAGGGTGAATTGCTCCAATAGGCTCCATGACACTCATTTCAACAAATTCCATAGATTTGACGGAGTTCAAATGTACTTCATTCAATGAACCCTATGCACCCAGTCGAGAAACAAAATGGCCACTTGGTTACTTTGGAGCTGTGAGCTTGAAAGCTGAGATGATCTGGTAAAATAACAGAAAAAGGTGAAGCTGGTGAGCTGGATTAGGACTACCAAACTCAGGGCCTGTATTCCCAAGTGTCTCAAAATAGGATTGCTGATCTAGAATCAGGTCCTCCCTGTCTTATTCAGCATTATCTAAAAGGAAAAACTGATCGTAGATCAGCACTCCTACGCTGAAACACTTTATGAATACAGGCCCAGATCATCTGGAGGAGATATAAGGTGGAGTTGGCCAGCTGCACCTCACAGCTGCAGGAAGAAAAAAAAAATAAAAAAATCAACATGCCTAGAAATGTAGGTCAGGAGAATTCCACAGACTGCTTTCAGAGCTGAACAAGTGACCCTGTATTAGACTTTGGACCACAGTAGCGACTCCTGAAGACTGACCTGCCATTTTAGCTTCTGTGTTTTTTTTGGTCCTGCCACATTTGCCAAACGCTGTCATGATAGAGGACCAAATGGAAATAAGGCGGAGACTTTGTGTTTCTCTTCTGATTCTTAAATGAAGTGCATACTTTTTGTATGTGTACCTTATTTTAAAATATCAAATAATCTAAACTAAAAAAGACCATTTAACAGCTAAGATAATGGCATTTGTGATTGCAGGTGCTAGCATTTCTGTGTAATGTATATGTTGTGCATCTGATAATGGACAATAGTACAGGGATCTATGGACAAAACATCCCCTAATAGTTTTTATTTTCCCTGATTCTGAAATGCAAACTTTGATTGAACTGGTTAATCCAAGGGCAAAGCTATTCTTTGTAACTTTAGATGCAGTATTCCTAAAAGGGGGGGAATATTTGTCTCAACATCTGTTAACAGCTGCTTAACCTACATTACATGACTTCCTCTTCAATGAGACTTCAATAACCAGGAGTTTAATGATGCATACATATAAAATGGTGTAGGCCGACATTGTAAATAAGAAGGAGTTCTTAACTGACTTGCCTAGTTAAATAAAGGTTAAATAAAACTCAAATAAATAAAATAAATGATGATGCATTTGGGATGACATAATATTGACCACTATGCAAGAGCAATTAAATTGTTCTCCATGAGTGACTATGGCTGCATGGGTCCACTGAATAGAGGTTTGTGGAAGAAAAACACTTGTGCTGTCCAGGAGAAGTTTATGCAGGTTGAAGTAACTTTATAAACTCGATTATTTTCTGAAAAGCTACACAAAGAATGCTAATATTGTCAATAGTCAAGTCACTAGCTAAAATAAGTGTCAACAATACGAATGTCTGACCTTATGTAAACACCAGTGAAAACATCATTCACCTTTCAAACAGTAAAAAAATTGACGCACTGCATGGTGCGTGTTCATTTACAGCTTAAGTCTTAGAAGTCTTGTCCCCTCACAATCAAGCAGTAGGCAATAACTGTCCTCGCTGCAATTTCCAGATTCCTTTTCATTGCAATTACACACATGAAAAGCTTTGGGGCTTTTTTGTAACCCCCACGTCTCCTTCCAACCTCCAACTCCCCTTCAAAACAATCTAGTCTAGACATTGTTGGAGAGCCGCTCTCTCCGTCCTCAGCCCATCTATAGGATAACCATCTGAACCCCATGGCTCAGCATGCCATTCCACATTCCACATTTAACTAACACCTACAGCTCAGAGTCAGACAACTGAATAGAACTGAGTACTGAGCTCTGAGGAACCCCTCGGCCATTAGCCCACAATGGTGGGTGCAGGAAAAGATGAGAGGAAGAGGAGGGAGGGAAAGATGACAAATGGAGGAAGAGGAAGAGGAGGAGATGGGATGTAAAAAGCGTTAGAGGGAGGCAATTGGATGGTGCCAGCTGGAAGAAATAGGAGAGACATATATGAAGAAATAGGAGGAGAGATATAAATATATATATATAAAAAGAAAGAGTGAGTGAGATAGAGAGAAAAATGAGGGAAGGATGAGGAGAGATAGGAGTGGTGTACATGGGCCCATGGCTAGTGCCAGCTGGAAGGAGAGGCTATTACCCTCTCCCATTCAGGAGCAGGACGGAGTGGGAGTACAATGAACCGACTGACCGGCTGCATGCCAGCTCATTCTCCTAACCCTGCTGGTACTCTGACAATATGAGCTACCCATCTGAAACGGTCCTACTCTGAGCAGAACTGGAGGATACACCATATCATTAAGGTAAGCTCATGATATTATAACACTCAAATCAAATGTATTTTTATAAAGCCATTTTACATCGGCAGCTGTCACAAAGTGCTTTACAGATACCCAGCCTAAACCCCAAAGAGCAAGCAATGCAGAGGCAGAAGCCCAGTGGCTAGGAAGAACTCCCTAGAAGGCAGGAACATAGTAAGAAATCTAGAGAGGAACCAGGCTCAGAGGGGTGGCCAGTTGTCTTGCATATAGAGTGGACAACTGCACAGAACATGCATGGTACAGCCAGTGGTCCTCAATGTATCAATGCATTGTTACGCATCAACACATTTCTATGCATCTATTAACATTTCAAATGCCGTTAGCAGTCTCTGGGATTTGCAATGGATTCAAGCATGACATTGCCTTCCTAAAGAAAACCTCATAATATCACTTCTGACATTTGGAGTCACGATTGGAAACGAATCCTTTTACTTTCAGATCTGAGCAACAATACAAATGAGTCCTAATTACGAACCTGAATTCTGGGAATCCAGGTGCATATTTCTTTCATTGCTATCCTCATTAAAGTCTGAGTGGCATCATCACTAAAAGAGACTATTGAGTCAGTCTAGTCTAAGCCTCAGAAAGCACAGCGTACGATCCTCCTGTGAAGCTACAGGTCCTGTGTAGCTCAGTTGGTAGAGCATGGCGTTTGCAACGCCAGGGTTGTGGGGTTTGATTCCCACGGAGGGCCAGTATGAAAATGTATGCACTCACTAACTGTAAGTTGCTCTGGATAAGAGCGTCTGCTAAAATGACTAAAATGTAAAAAAAAAGATGAGGGCGCTTACAAGGAGGTATTTCAATTATTTTTCAAGCTGCAAAAACACAAATAAAGCAGAAAGCATATCTGTTATAGTGTGACAAAGTATACATCTTTCAGTATGTTTGCATTAAGATATAGACACAGTCGTGTCCTAGAAAATAACATATTCACACATAATGTGAGGTGACAATTTCATCAGCACAGACCTATGACCAGAAAGGGTGCATGATGTATTGAAAGAGAGCCTTTATCCTGGTTTACATAGGAACCAAACAAGTCTCTGACGCTTGTCTCTGAGTCTCAGATCAATTGGATGGTACTAAGCAATGATGAGTTTTTGTCAATTGATCTGCGATTTAAACATTCTAAGTACCATCCACATACAACCCTCTCATATTCAGGCTATTTTGGGTAGATGGTAGATTGAAAGTGGATACATCAGTGGTGGAACTGATCAATTTGAAAGCATCAAGCAAGGAACATGGAACAAAGAGACCATGGGACAATTAGAATGCACTCATAACCAGCGCATATATACGGTACATGTTACATTAGGTCCTTATTGGAGAGTAGCTGTATTATGGATTCAAGGGCCATCAGTGGCACAAACGATGAGTGGAATTGTAGCATTGGGAGTTGGAGACGGGAAAGAGACAGATGAAGTGGTTTGAAGGGGGTGAGGAGAGAAGAGAGAGAGAATGAGAGAGAGAAAGACAGAGACGGAGAGAGAGACAGAAAGAGAGAGAGAGATAGAACGACAGATAGTGAGGAAATTATGTTAGCATTCTGTTTTCCTTTGAGAACATTGCATTAATAATATAATAATTATAATAATAATAATAATAATAATAATAAGCCATTTAGCAGACGCTTTTATCCAAAGCGACTTACAGTCATGTGTGCATACATTTTTACATACGGGTGGTCCCGGGGATCGAACCCACTACCCTGGCGTTACAAGCGCCATGCTCTACCAATTGAGCTACAGAGGACCACTGTAGCTCAATCACACATTAACTCCATCAGTTCAATTAAGCCTGATTGAATGATGCATTGTATGGTTTTTCTATATATCATTATTTGCATGATCATTACAAAGTCAGAGAGAAACAGGGAGAAACGTAAACAGACAGAATGATGAGGTCATCAGTGTGGGACAATAGAATTAGAACTCACTCCAGGAAGCGGGTGATGTACTGGCGGCTGCAGCGCGACCAGCTGGGGGTGGAGGTGCCATACAGGAGCTGTGGAGACATGACGAAAGGTCTTTTCCCAATCGGCTCACAGTCATTGCCGTTGCCATCATGTTGAATCCCAAAGCTGCGGCATAGAAGCACATCCCACAGAGAGAAGGGAGAGTGAGTGGGCCCTGCATGGACAATTTCACATGTACACAGATATTTAGGAATATGCACCCACCCACCCACACACCCACCCACACACCCACCCACCCACCCACACTCAAATGCACACACACAGTGACGGCACAGTGAGTGAGTGGACAACTATACAATATAGTATACATTCTCAAATATACAGTATACACCGAGTGTACAAAACATTAGGAACACCTTCCTAATATTGAGTTGCACCCACTTTTGCCCTCAGACAAGCCTCAATTCGTCGGGGCATGGACTCTACAAGATGTCGAAAGAGTTCATCAGGGATGCTGGCCCATGTTGACGCCAATGCTTCCCACAGTCGAGCCAAGTTGGATGGATGTCCTTTGGGTGGTGGACCATTCTTGATAACCACGGGAAACTGTTGAGCGTGAAATACCCAGCAGCGTTGCAGTTCTTGACACACTCAAACCGGTGCGCTGGCACCTACTACCATACCCCATTCAAAGGCACTTAAATATTTTGTCTTGCCCATTCACCCTCTGAATGGCACACATACACAATCCATGTTTCAACTGTCTGCTCCCTGTCATCTACACTGATTGAAGTGGATTTAACAGGTGATATCAATAAGGGATCATAGCTTTCACCTGGTTAGTCTCATCAAAAGAGCAGGTGTTCCTAATATTTTGTCCACTCAGTATATATACACATACACACACAGCTGATGCAGAGAGTATGTTCAGAAAAGCCACACAAAGAATGCTAATATTGTCAATAGTCAAGTCACTAGCTAAAATAAATCAAAATCGATGTGTCAACAATACGAATGTCTAACCTTCTGTTACACCAGTGAAAACGTCATTCACCTTTCAAACATCCATCCAACTTGGCACGACTGCCTAGACAGGCTGCCTAGACGCACACTTTAATATGCACACATATGAACATACACATTCACACAGTACAGAGAGTCCAAAGAGAAGACACTCAAGGACAGACCCAGACATGCACATCATACGCTGCCAGAGCCTGCCTTGGAAACCGCACAAAATCCTTTGACAAACATGTCTGGCAGCAGTCTTGGTGTCTTTGTAGTGGGTAGCGTGCCCGCTAAGCTAATGCCACGCATTGCTTTCATCAGGTCGCCGGACTTCCGGATCTCACACAAGCGTTACCCGACCCTGTCCCATTTACCCCTATGGCCACTGAGCAGAGTATTTAGAACCAATCTGAATCACTCTAGGGGGCTTCGCAATATATGCCACAACCAACCAATATCACAGCTTCACTCTGTGATGCTCTAAAGACTCCAAGGCGAGGGCTGAAGCCTCAAAGACTATTCAAACTCACTTTTAAATTATATTTACATACCCTGTTGTTGTTAGTAGTCAAGGGCCCCTTTCCAACGAACGCCAAGGTCAGTGCTAGTTCAGTTAGAGCTCTTTCAGTGCTAGTTCAGTTAGAGCTCTTTCAGTGCTAGTTCAGTTAGAGCTCTTTCAGTGCTAGTTCAGTTAGAGCTCTTTCAGTGCTAGATCAGTTAGAGCTCTTTCAGTGCTAGTTCAGTTAGAGCTCTTTCAGTGCTAGATCAGTTAGAGCTCTTTCAGTGCTAGTTCAGTTAGAGCTCTTTCAGTGCTAGATCAGTTAGAGCTCTTTCAGTGCTAGATCAGTTAGAGCTCTTTCAGTGCTAGATCAGTTAGAGCTCTTTCAGTGCTAGTTCAGTTAGAGCTCTTTCAGTGCTAGTTCAGTTAGAGCTCTTTCAGTGCTAGTTCAGTTAGAGCTCTTTCAGTGCTAGTTCAGTTAGAGCTCTTTCAGTGCTAGTTCAGTTAGAGCTCTTTCAGTGCTAGTTCAGTTAGAGCTCTTTCAGTGCTAGTTCAGTTAGAGCTCTTTCAGTGCTAGTTCAGTTAGAGCTCTTTCAGTGCTAGTTCAGTTAGAGCTCTTTCAGTGCTAGTTCAGTTAGAGCTCTTTCAGTGCTAGATCAGTTAGAGCTCTTTCAGTGCTAGTTCAGTTAGAGCTCTTTCAGTGCTAGTTCAGTTAGAGCTCTTTCAGTGTTTGATCAGTTAGAGCTCTTTCAGTGCTAGTTCAGTTAGAGCTCTTTCAGTGTTTGATCAGTTAGAGCTCTTTCAGTGCTAGTTCAGTTAGAGCTCTTTCAGTGCTAGTTCAGTTAGAGCTCTTTCAGTGCTAGTTCAGTTAGAGCTCTTTCAGTGCTAGTTCAGTTAGAGCTCTTTCAGTGCTAGATCAGTTAGAGCTCTTTCAGTGCTAGTTCAGTTAGAGCTCTTTCAGTGTTTGATCAGTTAGAGCTCTTTCAGTGCTAGATCAGTTAGAGCTCTTTCAGTGCTAGATCAGTTAGAGCTCTTTCAAAAAATTAAGTGGGACATGTACAGAGACATGCTATACATTGACTGGAGTTGACCTCAACTACTGACTCCCTCAAACTCTATTAGGTTTTGCATTGATATACAGCATTGATAAGGTCCACACCCTTCGAATTAAGGCTATGACATTGACACTGATGAAACGTGATCGGCCAAGACATTTGTCCCTAATGGAATAAACAAATGTATCTTCAAATCACCTTCATCCCAAGAGTGTGGACCTTCATTTTCTTGTCATTGGCCATTTGGATCTACGTACCACATAGTGAATTCATTTTACTTGTGTGCTGCACAACGTGTTTGTCTGACTTAACTAACTTGCATCATACCAAGGAACATTTAGATTTTCGATTTGGAATTTTAAGACCCCTTGAAGTATCCCAAAAATATCGAAATAAATTATTTGATGAAAAAAAAAAAGTTGGCCTTACTGCTATTAGCCCATACAAGCGCATTGACTAACAGATTCAACAGATATTTTTGTCACTAAACAGTCTCCATATATACTTCCGTTAATTTGTTTGAGTCTTGTGAGGCCTGTGCGCGTCCTAGAGCAAAACAACCGACATGTACTGTACGTGTTCGAGAGAGTCTCATCTCTCACGAACATGTACAGAAGGGTCATATTAGTGTGTAGCCCAAACTATTCGGACGCTACAGACAGAAGTTGGCAGATCGGCTGTACCGACTGCAGACGAGTCTTGTGAGGCCTGTGGGCATCCTAGAGCAAAACAACCGATATGTACGTGTTCATGCAAGTCTCATCTTCCATTTTCGGGATGTCTCATGGTCTGACAAACACCGCTCTAGCGCTGTCACCTTTCACCGTAGATGCAGAAGTGTTACATAGGCGGATGTGGTGGATTGAGACACATCCAATGCAAAAAAATAGATATCTCTAGCTTAAACTGACAGGTTTTTTTTAATGGGGATCTTTGTAATATGCTAATTAGATGTCCGTGGGGCCAAGGACATTGACCTTAGGGGGTTTAAACCGTTCAAGCTAGAGACACCAAACAAACTTTGTCATGTTCAGGTTATCCTAACTTCAAATTCTTAAAAACGTTTATCAACTATAACTATATAAATGTGCATTCATTTGCATAAAATAGCCTACCAACAGTAACTCAAACCATTCAAGCTAGAGGCATCAAACAAACTTTCACATGTTCAGGCTATCCTATCAATCAATCCTTCACAAGCTAGCAAGCACACCACATTTTCTTCAGGAAAGGAACTTTTCTAGTTTATTAAAGAAATATGTACTTACTTCGACTGTGATATGTGGTTGTCTCACCTAGCTATGTTAAGATGAATGCACTAATTGTAAGTCCCTCTGGATAAAAGTGTCTGATAAATTACTAAAATCAAAAAAAAAATCGTATTCGGCAAATGCGAAACATTTTATTTGATTTGGAACAATGTTTCTTCTGGTTGTGATTTATAACATTTTCTCAACTGCTTTTTCTGCTCAATGACAGCACATCCTTGATCTCTCTCTCTTCCTCTCTCGTTTTCTCTCCTCCCTTTTTAACACCCCCACTTTGCTATCTTGAACAACCAGCCAGCCTTGTTAAGGCCTGCAGTGTTGGCCTTATTAGCGCAACATGTGTTAGCTCTCCTGGATAATTAGCTACTCAAAAACAAGATCAGTTGCCTACAATGGAGAGATTCTGTGTTTTGCTATCAAAGACCACAATGGAGATAGATCCTATATTTGTTTGTGTTTGTTCTTGAGTATATTGCCATTGCATTTGTGTGTGGTTGTATATGATTTTAATTGTCAAATTAATTAGTTGAGAGGGGGATAATTTCATAGATATTTATGTTATTATGCACAAATTTCAACGTCATTGTGTCCGCCTCAACAATGTGTTTGTCATTGTTTGTGTCATTCTCCATTGAACTGCCATTGTATTGATGTTTGGCTGTATGTGTTTTTAATTGTCTACTTAGTTTAGGGGCCCATAGTGTCTGCCTCAACAACAACAGAACATCATTACAATGCCAGTGTCTGCCTCAAAGACAACAGAACATAATTCCAATGACAGTCTGCCTCAAAGACAACATAACATCATTCCAATGCCAGTGTCTGCCTTAAGGACAACAGAACACTGAGGACAAAGAGCTTCATTAATAGGATCTAAAGGGGTGGAGGGACCAGAGCAAATGTCACATGGTATCACATTCGGCAGCTCCTCTTTCATTCAGGTGCACACTGAATGCTTATTAAATACTTACTGTTGCATTCTCTCAGCCACACATTATAACTAAGCGACATGGGGGGGACATAAATCCAACACCTGCCTGTTATCATTATTTAATGAGGATATATTCTCCATGGGTGTTTGTGTACAATGTATCCTAATTGATGGTGTCTGGGTACAATGCATTGTCATTGTGGTCCTCTGTAGCTCAATTGGTAGAGCATGGCGCTTGTAACGCCAGGGTAGTGGGTTCGATCCCCGGGACCACCCATACGTAAAAATGTATGCACACATGACTAAGTCGCTTTGGATAAAATGGCTTATTATTATTATTATATTATTACTGAGGGTATTTGGGGACAATGCATTTATATAGCTGTGTTTGTCAGGAGGGCATTTATAAGACTAGCCCTAATACATGAAAGAAACACTTATTTTTGTTTAGCACACAATGGACATTAAACATCATGTGGATTACTCTATGGCTGCGTTTAGACAGGCAGCCCAATTCTGATCTACTTTTCACTAATTGGTCTTTTGACCAATCAGATCAGCTCTGAAAAAGATCTGATGTAAATCGATCTGATGTGATTGGTCGAAAGACCAACTAGTGAAAAACAAAAAGGATCAGAATTGGGCTGCCTGTGTGAAGCCTGTGTAACATGAATCAATTTGGACACAATTTCTGTTCCAGCAAGTTTCGACATCTCAAGCGACCTTGCTGATACACGAAGGCAAAGCACTTCAAAACGCAATTGAAGTTGACTGCAACATCCAATCTTGTCATACATCACGTTTTCATAAATGATTTGTTTATCCAAACGTTTGGTAATTGTAATAGCATCGATATAGACAAAATACTGGCTGTACAATTTAGCTAGTTAGCCAAAAATGTTGCCTATTTGCCAACCGTGTTTTTTAACAACAGCTAGCTAGCTAACCAAGCTAGCGATGAGATAAGCTATTTAGCTAGCTAGTGCAGTTCATGTTGGACAATTTTAGTTGAAACTGGACAGAGAAAGGTCTGGGTTCACTATTAAAATGACATTAATTGACTGCCAGACCATGTACATAAACCACGACTAGCCACGGTGTCTAGAATGGTTTATACATTTCCCATTTGTCCTGTCTCTTTTGATGCGGTTTGCAGCAGCACTGAGCGGTGTTGACATGACGAGTCATGTAAGGTTTCTTCTTACTGACTGGACATTGCATACAGTCAGTTTCTATCTCTTGCGATGATGCAATGCAACTATGTTGCAGGCAATTAATTTTTTTAAGGTGACATGCGGAGTAGACCAAATGCAACTCTGTTGCAAGCAACATAAATTGGGTCCAGGTTGCTTCGTGTGAAGAACTCAATATCTTAGTGTGATGTTGTCAACAAAGAAGATCAAAAGGTGTTAGATAACTGCAATTGGTAGCAGAGAGAAATGAGACATCAGACAGAAGCTTTCAAGCTTCGTTAGGGCCACCTGGGTCTGTTATTCTCCTTACTATCTTCCAAAATAGAGAAGCCATTTTGGTATAGACTACTCTTCACTACCCACTGGACACACCACATCATTTCAACATGGATAACTGCCTAATATTTGGGTTGAGACGTTGGATCAATGAGATTCATCCACTCAAAAATTACAGCTAAAAAGTTATCACAATTCTTTCAACCACCTAAAAGCACAACCAAATTCCAATGGAAAAACAATGTCTGATTTAGTTGTCACCCAAATGACTATCACTGCGCTTTCAACCATTTAAAAGCACAGCAAAGTTTAAAATGGGAATATAATATTTTGTTTATTTATACAAGAGATTAATGTGTTATCACTGTGCTTTATCTAATAGCAGAACCAAATGACCTGGATTGCAGTGGAGATTAGATTAACAGTACATGGTGCAAGTGATCAATGCCATTGGAGATTCTGCACAGATTATTATTACAGCAATTGTGAAGATCTCCACAAACTTGCAATGACCTATGCATGCTATCTCAATGACCTATGTACGCTTTATATGATTACATAAGAAGGAATTGATAGTTACAGTAACCTCAAAATGTGGCCATGGATGTGTTACTCATTTTAAAGTTGAATGTTACATTAGTTTGTAAAATAGCCTTAATTTCAGGCTATTTCCTATATTACAAAAGTAATATTGAATTGTGTTTGGTTGACAATTCAACCAAGTATCAACATTTAAAGGAGACTGCGGATAGTTCCATCTGAGTCACTGGCTTAATCCCATTCTTTAACTTTTTATTTTTGGTTGAGTTGGAGACATGAATTCAACATATCATTTCTTAACTTGTCGACAAGTTAATAGGCTATTTATTGTATTTAAAAAGTAGCAATTGTTTGAATAAAAACATTCCAGTTTACAAATTAATAATTGATACATTGGAGTCACGTCTCCATCTCAACCAAAAGTTATAGAATAGGACTAAATCAAATTAAAACTTTTAATAATTATTTGTAGACAAATTGGAATTAAAGCCAGATTACGTTAGTAGCACAGATGGAACTATCGAAGCAGAAGCTGCATCTCCTTAAAATGTTGATATTTGGTTACATTGACAAACAAACTGTCACGCCCTGGCTCTGGGGACTCTAATGTTGAGCCAGGGTGTGTAGGTTTATTGTTTAGTTTTCTATGTGTTTCATTCTAGATCGTTTATTTCTATGTTGGCCAGGGTGGTTCCCAATCAGAGACAGCTGTAGCTCGTTGTCTCTGATTGGGGATCCATACTTAGGCAGCCTTTTGGCATGTATGTTTTGTGGGATCTTGTTCCGTAAGGTTTGTTGTTTAACCTAGGACTTCACGTATCGTTTGTTTTGTTGTTTTGGTTTGTGTTGTGTACATTTAATACAGTGTGTACGCCTATCACGCTGCGCCTTGGTCCGCTTCATCTAACGACGATCGTGACAGAAGATCCCACCAAAAGAGGACCAAGCAGCGTGTCCAGGAGCAAACGCCGGAGGTTACGTTAGTGGATGTCCTCCTCGGTTGGGGGAGAATCACGGAGGAAGAGGCCGTCCGTTACCGGAGGGCGATGAATGAAAATGCCCAGGCAGGAGAGGAGAAACGGCGCCAACCATGCCGACGACGGACACCCGAGAGACAACCCCAATAATTTTTTTTTGGGGGGGGGCACACGGCGTGGACGACGGGGCAGCAGGAGGCAGCGACAGGGCGTATCTGCAGACTAGGAGAGGAGGCCACCAGGTTACGGGGGCTATTGGTCCAGAGGGAGCAGGAGTTAATTGGTCAGAGGGAGGAGCTACAGGAGGTGTTAAGGGAGAAGGAGAGTGTAGAGGCACGGCGAGAGGAGCTGGTTAGGCAGCAGAGGGAGCGGAGGTTTATAAGGAAACCCAGTCCCGCTCCTCGCACCAAGCAAGTGGTGTGTGTCACCAGTCCGGTCCGGCCCGTTCCTGATCCCCGCACTAAGCCTGTGGTGCGTGTTCCCAGTACGGCCCGACCCGTTCCTGCTCCTCGCACTAAGCCAGTGGTGCGTGTTCCCAGTCCGGCCCGGCCCGTTCCTTCTCCCCGCACCAAATCAGTGGTGCGTATCCACAGTCCGGCCCGGCCCGTTCCGGCTCCCCGCACCAAGCCAATGGTGCGTGTTCCCAGTCCAGCCCGGCCTGTTCCTGCTCCCCGCACCAAGTCAGTGGTGCGCGTCGCCAGCCCGGTCCGGCCTGTTCCTGCTCCCCGCACCAAGCTAGTGGTGCGCGTCGTCAGCCCGGTCCGGCCTGTTCCTGCTCCCCGCAACAAGCCAGGGGTGCGCGTCGTCAGCCTGGTCCGGCCCGTTCCTGCTCCCCGCACCAGGCCAGTGGTGCGCGTCGTCAGCCCGGTCCGGCCCGTTCCTGCTCCCCGCACCAAGACAGTGGTGCGTGTGTCCAGTCCGGCACGGCCCGTGCCTGTTCCACCGGTGCCTGGTCCGGCACTGGTCAGCTGCTCCACTCCGGAACCTGAGCAATCCGCTCCACCGGTGTCCAGTCCAGCTCCAGTCAGCGGGGCCAGACCAGACCAGGGGCGCAACGGGGAGGTGGAGAAAAGGTGGTGGTCACGCCCGGAGCCGGATCCGCCTCCGAGGCGGAATGCCCACCCGGCCCCTACCCTCTTGTGTTTGTGTGGCGCGGTCACAGTCCGCGCCTTTGGGGGGGGGGGGGGGGGGGGGGTACTGTCACGCCCTGGCTCTGGGGACTCTTTAATGTTGAGCCAGGGTGTGTAGTGTCTGTTGTATTTTCTATGTTGTTGATCTAGATTGTGTAGATCTATGTTGGCCAGGGTGGTTCCCAATCAGAGGCAGCTGTTTCTCGTCTCTGATTGGGGACATACTTAGGCAGCATGTTTGGCACTAGTCATTGTGGGATCTTGTTCCGTATGGTTTGTTTTGGTGTTAACCTAGGATTTCACGTATCGTTTGGTTTGTTGTTTTTGTTCGTGTGTGTTAAGTACGTTAATTAAATAAAATGTACGCTTACCACGCTGCGCCTTGGTCCGTCACTTCCTTGAACGATCGTGACACAAACAATATCACTAAATACCATTACATTTGAAATCAACCAGAGCTTGAAACCCTAGGCCTATTGTACTGTTTATTTTGTGTTGAATCCTGGGTTGAATTAAAACAATAGCTGTTGATGACTTTGAAAAACGCTATATAGGCCTAAATAGCATAATTGACAATATGAGTGATATGACATTTCATTTGCTCTGTTAAACCTACCCTTTGATGTCGATAGCAACAGTGAATCTATTTAGTTGTTAAGTGGGGATCTAAAAATAATTGTCACAATAGCACATTGGTAATAGTCAGTAACAAATATCAAAGCTAAGCAGGGCTGGGCTTGGTTAAAACCCTGGATAGGAGACCAAAGGGAAGCTGTAGATAGATCAACTCTCCAGCAGGAAGTGCTGCCCAGCCTATAGCTTATTTTTTTCTTCTGATAGTGGAAATAACGTTGAAGATCTGACGTTGTTTTAAAAAGGTACAAATTCAATATATTGTATACAAGTTTTCAATATGTTGAAATTTGGTGACCATGATGACATAATCCTGTGGTTGAAATCTCACCCTCGATACAACAGTTTGCGTATATACTTTTTTTAAAAATCCAAATGAATTTTCCACGTAGCTTCCACGTCACAATACGTTGACAAATGACGTCGAAAAAACATTGATTCAACCAGTTTGTGCCCAGTGAGTACTCTCATCACTGGAAACAACTGAGTCAAAGAACAACAGGTACTCAATGACGCGGAATGCATCACAGCGGGTAGAATGTGTCAAAGAACAACAGGTACTGAGTCAAAGAACAACAGGTACTCAATGACGCGGAATGCATCACAGCGGGTAGAATGTGTCAAAGAACAACAGGTACTGAGTCAAAGAACAACAGGTACTCAATGACGCGGAATGCATCACAGCGGGTAGAATGTGTCAAAGAACAACAGGTACTGAGTCAAAGAACAACAGGTACTGAGTCAAAGAACAACAGGTACTCAATGACGCGAAATGCATCACAGCGGGTAGAATGTGTCAAAGAACAACAGGTACTGAGTCAAAGAACAACAGGTACTGAGTCAAAGAACAACAGGTACTCAATGACGCGGAATGCATCACAGCGGGTAGAATGTGTCAAAGAACAACAGGTACTGAGTCAAAGAACAACAGGTACTGAGTCAAAGAACAACAGGTACTCAATGACGCGAAATGCATCACAGCGGGTAGAATGTGTTTGCTGGTATAACAGAAACATGAAATATTCAGAGAGGAAGAAATTATGTTTGTTCAATTAGATGTTCTATGTATGTTTAGCTAGTAAGTTAATGATTTAGAGAATACCTGTGCACAGTCACAGGCCTTACATTTTATGCAAAAGCAGAATGTAAATATGGTATATATGATAATGTAATCCATTTAATGCATTAAACATTGGAGTGCTGGTTAACATGTTTGGCTATACTGAATCTGATTGCTTGAGAAAGAGGGCAGAGAATATGCCATGTGCAAAACCAATACCCACTCTGATGCACTAATCTTAAATTAATTGGGCGTTTTGTTCTGTGAACTAATTTAGTCCTAGTAAATTGACTAACAATGTGTGAGAATATTGAATTAATAATTCAAATACTGTCGCAGCAAGGACCATTTTGTGTGCCACTGTAAATAATTTCATGCAGAATAAACTGTAAGCAGATAATTGGGTATTTGATGGACTTAATTGCTCATTAATTGTCAAATCTAGACGTCAAGCCATTCAAATTTAAATTAATTGTCTTCTTGATTGATAGCCCCAGACATTCAAACACATGACACATAGAGGGCCTTCAGAAAGTATGCATACCCCTCGACTTATTCCACATTTTGTTGTGTCACAGCCTGAATTAAAAAAGGATTACATATTTTTCTTCTCAACCATCTACACACAATACCCCATACTGAAAAAGTAAAAAAAAAACATGTTTTTATACATTTTAGCAAATGTATTGAAAATGAAATACAAATATCTCATTTACATAAGTATTCACACCCCTTTGCTATGAGGCTCCAAATTTAGCTTCCTTTGAACATCCTTGAGATGTCAATACAACTTGATTGGAGTCCATCTGTGGCCAATTCAATTGTTTGGACTTGATTTAGAAATAAACACACCTGTCTATATAAGGTCCCACAGCTGACAGTGCATGTCAGAGCAGAAACTATACCATGAAGGAACTGTCCGCAGATCTCCGAGATAGAATTGTGATGAGGCATACAGTGTGCTCCAAATGTATTGAGACAGTGACACATTTGTTATTTTGGCTCTGTACTCCAGCTCTTTGGATTTTAAATTATATAATGACTATGGAGGTTAAAGTGCAGACTGTCAGCTTTAGTTTAAGGGTATTTTCATCCATATCGGGTGAACCGTTACAACACGTTTTGTACACAGTTGGGCTGGGACAGTCCCCCAATTTGAAGGGACAAAAAGTATTGGGACAAATTCACTTATATATGTATTAAAGTAGTAAAAAGTTATGTTTTTGATCAAATATTCATAGCACGTAATGCCTGAATCAAACTTGTGAGTCTACATATTTGTTGGATGCATTTGCTGTTTGTTTTGGTTGTGTTTCAGATTATTTTGTGCCCAATAGAAATTAATGGTAAATAATGTAGTGTCATTTGAGAGTCATTTTTATTATATTTATAATATGTTTCTAAACACTTCTACATTAATGTGGATGCTACCATGATTAAGGATAATCCTGGATGAATCGTGAATAATGAGTGAGAAAGTTAGACGCACAAATATCATACCCTCCCAAAAATGCTAACCTTCCCGGTTGTAACTGAAATGTTGAGAGGTTAGAATGTCTTGGGGGTTTGACCTCATAGTCATTGTATCATTTCAAATCCAAAGTGCTGGAGCACAGAGCCAAAACAACAACAAATGTGTCACTGTTCCAATACTTTTGGAGACCACTGTATATCTGGGGAAAGGTATAAAACAATTTTAGAGTGTTAAAGGTTTCCAAGAGCACAATGGTCTCCATCATTGGGAAATTGAAAAAACATGGAACTACCCAGACTCTGCCTAGAGCTGGCCGTCCGACCAAACTGAGCAACCGGGCAAGAAGGACCTTGGTCAGGGAGGTGACCCAATAACCACTGACAGAACTACAGAGTTCATTGGCTGAGATGGAAGAACCTGCCAGAAGGACAACAGTCTCTACAGCACTTGATCAATCTGGGTTTTATGGGAGAGAGGCCAGACCGAAGCCACTCCTGAAAGACTGAGATAATAAGGCAAAAGATTCTATGGTCTGATAAGACAAAAATTTAACTCTTTGGCCTGAATGCAAAGCGCTATGTCTGGAGAAAACCAGGCAGAGCTCATCACCCGTCTAACACCTTCCCTACCGTGAAGTATGGTGGTGGCAGCATCATGCTATGGAGATGCTTTTCAGCGGCAGGGACTGGGAGACTGGTAAGGATAGAAGGAACAATGAATGGAGCCAAATACAGCCACATCCTTGATGAGAACCTACTTCAGAGTGCAAACGACCTTAGACTGGGGCAAATATTTACGTTCCAACAGGACAATGACCGCAAGCACACAACCAAAGCAACGCTGGAATAGTTTCAGAACAAGAATGTTTAAGTCCTGGGGGGCAGGTAGCTTAGTGGTTAAGAGCATTGTGCCAGTAACCGAAAGGTCGCTGGTTCTAATCCCCGAGCCGACTAGGTGAAAAATCTGTCTCTGCCCTTGAGCAAGGCACTTAACCCTAATTGCTCCTGTAAGTCGCTCTGGATAAGAGCGTCTGCTAAATGACTAAAATGTAAATGTAAATGTAAGTCCTTGAGTGGCTCAGCCAAAGCCCAAACTTGAATCCCATTGAAAATCTGTGGAAAGACTGGAAGACTGCTGTTCACTGCCTCTCCCCATGTAATTTAAGAGTTTGAGAAAATCTGCAAGGAAGAATGGGAGAAAATCCCCAAATCCAGATGTGTAAAGCTGATACAGACATACCCAAGACGACTCAAAGCTGTAACCGCCGCCAAAGGTGCTTCTACAAAGTATTGACTCAGGGGTGTGAATACTTATGCAAATTAGATATGTATTTCAGTTCCAATAATTTAGCAAACATTTATAAAAACATGTTTTCACTTTGTCATTATGGGGCAATGGGTGAGATTTAAAAAAAATATTTCATCCAATTTGAATTCAGGCTGTAACACAACAAAAATGTGGAATAAGTCAAGGGGTATGAATACTTTGTGAAGGCACTAACACTTAACATTCAACCTGTAATAGCAGAGAAGATGACAAATCCAACCATGTGACACATCCAACCATGTGACACATCCAACCATGTGACAGAAAGTTATATGGAGGTGTGGTGTCAGAGTGTGAGTGTGTGTGTGTGTGTGTGTCCATGTGCTCAACACTTACTTGTGCCCAAGCTCGTGGGCGACGGTGAAGGCCAGCGGCAGGCCCGTGTCCTCACTGATGCTGCAGCTGCGGTGGGGCTGACACATGCCCGCTACATGAGACAGGCCCAGGGTCTCACATGGCTTATTGATGGCCGCACAGATGTCCTTTCTGAGGAGAGGAGGATAGGGAGAGAAGGAGAGGAGGAGAGTAGAGGGAAAAGGAGGAGAGGGGAGAGGAGGGAGGGAGAGAAGGAGAGGGAAAATGAGGAGGAGGGAGGGAGAGCAGGACTGAAACATTGCAGTAAAGAGCACAACAATGAGCTTTAACATCATCGGTACTGAGGGCTTCGATAGAAAAGTGACACTTCCTACTTTTGACATGTTTAATGTGCTGCATCTATCAAGAGCATGACCGGATGGATAAGTCTCTGCGTTTGAGCCAATCAGCAGTGTTGTGACAAGGCAGGGGGTGTATACAGAAGATAGTCCTATTTGGTAAAAGACCAAGTCCATATTATGGCAAGAGCAGCTCAAATAAGCAAAACGAAACGACAGTTCATCGTTACTTTAAGACATGAAGGTCAGTCAATACTGAACATTTCAAGAACTTTGAAAGTTTCTTCAAGTGCAGTCGCAAAAACCATCAAGCGCTATGATGAAACTGGCTCTCATGAGGACCACCACAGGAATGGAAGACCCAGAGTTACCTCTGCTGCAGAGGATAGGTTCATTGGAGTTGCCAGCCTCAGAAATTCCAGCCCAAATAAATGCTTCACAGAGTTCAAGTCTATTTGTAAGTCGCTCTGGATAAGAGCGTCTGCTAAATGACGTAAATGTAAATGTAAAATGAAAAGCTCATTAATTAACACAGTTGCAGAAAAGCCCAACTCAGGAGCTCCCAACTACCATCTGAAAAAGGTCACCAAATCTCTGCAAATATTCTTGTTGTTGCGCTGCTCAAATTCAAGTTCTGATGAAGCCTCTAATTGAACTAGTTCGTCAAACAAAAGAGTTGTGGATTAATGAGTGGGTTTGAGTGGAAAGAGATGGAGCGAGGGAGGAAGAAATTAAGGTCTATTCAATTAACAATGGAAAATACAACGACTTTCTGGGTGGTAAAACACAATGGAGAATAACAGGCCATCAATGGGAGGGGAAGGTAGGCGAAGGATCTCAAGGCTGTTTTGTTACAGTTACATGGTTTGAAAAGGACTGTCCTCCATGACAGAATGGTGAGGAGAAATCAATGTTAGGCAATTAGAGAGAAAATAAAAAAGAGGACATCGAATGCTTGAAAGGAGGACGGTACACTTCCTTCAGCTTCAAGGACTGCACCAATAACTACTACTGTTCAGAAAGCACAAGTAAGGAGAGGAGAGTGCATCGAATGTACACTGAACAAAAATATAAACGCAACATGTAAAGTGTTGGTCCCATGTTTCATGAGCTGGAGAAAAAAAAAATCACTGAAATGTTCCATACGCACAAAAAGCTTATTTCTCTCAGATTTTGTGCACATATTTGTATACATTCTTGTTAGTGAGCATTTCTCATTTGGCAAGATAACGCATACACCTGACGGGTGTGGCATATCAAGAAGATGATTGAACAGCATGATCATTACACAGGTGCACCTTGTGCTGGGGACAATAAAAGATCACTCTAAAATGTGCAGTTTTGTCACACAACACAATGCTACAGATGTCTCAAGTTGAGGGAGCATGCAATTGGCATGCTGACTGCAGGAATGTCCACCAGAGCTGTTGCCAGAGAATTGAATGTTCAAGCTGCCACCAACGTCATTTTAGAGAATTTGGCAGTATTTCCAACCGGCCTCACAACCGCAGACCACGTGTAACCACGCCAGCCCAGGACCTCCACATCCGGCTTCTTCACCTGCGGGATCGTCTGAGGGGGGTGGGGGGTTGTGCTGAGGAGTATTTCTGTCTGTAATAAAGCCCTTTTGTGGGGAAAAATACATTCTGATTGGCTGGGCCTGGCTCCCCAGTGGGTGGGCCTGGCTGCCAAGTGGGCGGGCCTATACCCTCCCAGGCCCACCCATGGCTGCACCTCTGCCCAGTCATGTGAAATCCATAGATTATGGCATAATGAATTTATTTAAATTGACTGATTTTCTTATATGAACTGTAAGTCAGTAAACTCTTTTAAAATTGTTGCATGTTGCGTTTATATTTTTGTTCAGTATACAGTTGATGTCGGAAGTTTACATACACTTAGGTTGGAGTCATTAAAACTCGTTCTTTCAACCACACCACATATTTCTTGTTAACAAACTATAGTTTTGGCAAGTCGGTTAGGACATCTACTTTGTGCATGACACAAGTAATTGTTCTAACAATTGTTTACAGACAGATTATTTCACTTATAATTCACTGTATCACAATTCCAGTGGGTCAGAAGTTTACATACACTAAGTTGACTGTGCCTTTAAACAGCTTGGAAAATTCCAGAAAATGATGTCATGGCATTAGAAGCTTCTGATAGGCTAATTTTCATCATTAGAGTCAATTGGAGGTGTACCTGTGGATGTATTTCAAGGCCTACCTTCAAACTCAGTGCCTCTTTGCTTGACATCATGGGAAAATCCAAAGAAATCAGCCAAGACCTCAGAAAAAGAATTGTAGACCTCCACAAGTCTGGTTCATCCTTGGGAGCAATTTCCAAACGCCTGAAGGTACCACGTTCATCTGTACAAACAATAGTACGCAAGTATAAACACCATGGGACCACGCAGCCATCATACTGCTCAGGAAGGAGACGCGTTCTGTCTCCTAGAGATGAACGTACTTTGGTGCGAAAAGTGCAAATCAATCCCAGAACAGCAGCAAAGGACCTTGTGAAGATGCTGGAGGAAAAAGGTACAAAAGTATCTATATCGACAGTAAAACTAGTCTTATATCGACATAACCTGAAAGAACGCTCAGCAAGGAAGAAGCCACTGCTCCAAAACCGCCATAAAAAAGACGGACTACGGTTTGCAACTGCACATGGGGACAAAGATCGTACTTTTTGGAGAAATGTCCTCTGGTCTGATTAAACAAAAATAGAACTGTTTGGCCATAATGACCATTGTTATGTTTGGAGGAAAAAGGTGGTGTCTTGCAAGCCGAAGAACACCATCCCAACCGTGAAGCACGGGGGTGGCAGCATCATGCTGTGTGGGTGCTTTGCTTCAGGAGGGACTGGTGCACTTCACAAAATAGATGGTATCATGAGGAAGGAAAATTAGGTGGATATATTGAAGCAACATCTCAAGACATTAGTCAGGAAGTTAAAGCTTGGTCGCAAATGGGTCTTCCAAATGGACAATGACCCCAAGCATACTTCCAAAGTTGTGGCAAAATGGCTTAAGGACAACAATGTCAAGGTATTGGAGTGGCCATCACAAAGCCCTGACCCCAATCCTATAAAATATGTGTGGGCAGAACTTAAAAAGCATGTGCGAGAAAGGAGGCCTACAAACCTGACTCAGTTACACCAGCTCTGTCAGGAGGAATGGGCCAACATTCACCCAACTAATTGTGGGAAGCTTTGACCCAAGTTAAACAATTTAAAGGCAATGCTACCAAATACTAATTGAGTGTATGTAAACTTCTGACCCACTGGGAATGTGATGAAATAAATAAAAGCTGAAATAAATCATTCCCTCAACTATTATTCTGACATTTCACATTCTTAAAATAAAGTGGTGATCCTAACTGACCTAAGACATGGAATTTTTACTAGGATTAAATGTCAGGATTTGTGAAAAACAGAGTTTAAATGTTTTTGGCTAAGGTATATGTAAACTTCCGACTTCAACTGTACATCCTCTCCCCAATAGACTGCAAATGGAATTCAGCCCTGGTGTGTGTGGATGCGTCACTGGTTACCTGGTGAGAAGGACGGCCACGTCGTGATGGACCGCGTGTTCTTCTCCCTTCACGTTGAGCCGTTTCTGCCACTTACAGAAGCTGCTCAGGCTGTTGTCTGCGTGGTGGGTGATCTTCAAGTCTCCCTGCCAACCACAGGGATGTCATCGTTACGTTAGACAATGACACATCAGATACCTTCATGAACAGGGGTGAGCTTTCCAAAAGCTTTGTAGCTTATGGCATGTAAACTGGTTTTCTGGTTGTGAGACGTTTGTCTGGGCCCTTTACAGCAGTGGTCCAGTAAACACAATTTACACACCTTTTGTGGAAAAATGCATTGAAAGAATAGGAAGCATTACAACCGGAGAGTTTACCCACCAATTATTTTGTTTACCACTACATCACTGCTTTAGAGGCATTTAAAAGATGTTGCTGGGAGATTGTTTCTGCTAGACAGCCATTCTAGAAAGGAACAAATTGGCCATATTGTCGTATCTTTGAGCTATTAGCTCTTGATGAAGAGTTAGATTTACCTTTAGGAGTTAAAATTGCATTTAAGGTTCAAAAATGTGCACTTTCAAGCATGATGAGATAGTGACAACCAAGTGAGAGCCATATTATGGCCAACCACAGACTTTCCTCTGCAGGGATGTTAACATTGACAGTCTAGTAGCTATGCCGACCAATAGGAAAAGGGAACCTAGACTATATGGTTGGGTCAACGTCTAGACACTACATTTGAAAAATTGAAAAACCAGCACTCAGTGTTTTGGCGATAGGCTTAGTCAGCGTTTGACGAAGGTTGTCGCCGAAACGTATCCGTTTGTTCTGACCTCTGCTCCTAAAAAAAAATACATAAAAACGTAAAGAATATTCCACTGAATGCAGGTTTTTCCCTTTATTTCAAATGTATGCCTTTTGAACCTGGCACCCCAATTATTTTTTCTACTACAACCTTTTTCATAGTATAGACACTAAAACAGAGACACCTAGAACAGTTAGATAAGATCCGGTTAAGGAATGGTTAGGAAACTTACCCTACATGCCCTTTCTCAGACTACATTATTACCATTAGCCACTAACCGCGACCAAGGCTTCAGAGAGATGTGTTTCAGGGCTAGCTACACATTACATTTCCTAACACGTTGTGGGGAGGGCGTATGGGGCCTATTCTTCCTACGCTGGGAGACAAATATGAGAAGAGGCTAATGGTGTTCTGATGTGAAATGCTGTTTGAAGGATGTAACTGAGGCCCTGGCTATGATGACGACAAGGCTGAAGGGGGAAGTGTAGCGTAGAGGAGTCAGATGGGGCTAGCGCTATCCATCTCTCTCTTTCATTCTCTCGCTAATGAGCTTCTCTGTTATCACCCCCTCCACCAACAAAGTAAATTGGAGAATATCTCTACAATTTTGCAGTGCAATAGGCCTGTAGTCAGAATTTCCTCACATCATTACACAAACTAATAATATTATTTTATTGTTCAGGGAAAATGACATTGGAACTAGTTTAAACCAATTACCAAGAGCAAAACTGCTTCTTTAAGCGACAAGACATGATGATGATACACTAGTTTTAACAAGAGTGGAATTTTGTCTCGACTCCAAGAAAGGCAACTTAACTTCGCGTCATCATGCAGTTCCATCTTCACAATGTGCGTCACATATTCCATTTCCCGGTATGACACTGGGCCTCAAGCCATATGAATCTGTTATTGCAGCCTACTTGAGTTAGGATTTGTAATCAATTCATAATTAACTATCTGTGTTACTTTTATTTTTTTTTATTTTTTTTAATTAAAATATCTTGATGTGGTCAGTCTGGCAGTTTTGTTTTAGGATAAGATTAAGGGTCATTGTCATTAAGATCTGGCAGTCATTTGTGGCCCCGTGCAGCTCAGTTGGTAGAGCATGGCGCTTGCAACGCCAGGGTTGTGGGTTCGTTTACCACGGGGGGCCAGTATGAAAAAAATGTATGCACTCACAAACTGTAAGTCGCTCTGGATAAGAGCGTCTGCTAAAAGACTAAAATGTAATGTAAATGTAATTTGATGCCACATCTGAACCGTTTGTAAGTCTTTCAACACTGATTCAGTAAATCTGACTTTTAAACGGAGCTCCAATGACTTGGCTAACAGTGTTTGTAACGTGCAGAGCTTTGTGATTCTATCACCTCTTCCTTCTCCAGCAGGATCAGACGAACCACTACGATGTTGATGGGGTTTCCAATGCTGGCATCACGAAACAACCCTGACACCTGAAACAGAATGGACATGATTTAGCACGTGACTCAGTGGGTTGGGGCAAAAAGTTTTCCTTCTCAACAAATAGTCAATCCAGTACCATTCTGTTGTGTTCTATTTTATTGAGACCACAGTATACAGTTCATATGAGGTATATCACAATCATTATAAATAATGGACTATCTTGTCTACTTAGGAATGTTTCCTACCACACTGGCAAAGCAGACAGTGATGATTAGTTATACATGAGTCTGTCTGGAAAATCCATTATTCAGAAACGTAGTTTCTAGAAAACACAAAAGAATGATTGATAACAACTTTGCTCACATTTCTCCTAAGCAACAATGTGATGCAGAAAACAACATCCACGGTTCTCACTTCGGCAGATTACAGTCTAAACATTTTCCATCTTTTCAGTTCAGGAGACAGATGGCCAGGTTATTTGAATTACACATTTCCCTTTTTCAGGAGGGTATAATACTGCTTTTCTTTAGGTATTTGGCAAATCTCTATACACACACACACACACCTTCCCGCTCTCTTCTCATTCCTTTCATCCATCCCTCGCTCCCTGTTATCTCTCAAGCTGTTGTAGTGAATTAAGGGTTCCTTTGATTTTCTGGAAACAACAAACAACCAACTGTAGCAGCAGCAGCTTTCACCCTGGCTGATTAGCAACATCTTGGGGGAGGCAGCCACCCACACACCTCCGTTTTCAGGTCACATCTTAATACGCACACACCAAGCTTTATGGTGTCTAGTCCTACATTAAGTAGGGGCTCAGGAGGCTCACTGACTGGGTGCTAGGGTGCCTGGGTAAATAGAAAGCGAGAGCTCATTTTCACTAAGAACTGTCTCCCTTCTCCAGGAGGAGGTAGGCTCATGGCAGCAGACTACTAATGTGTTTGAGCCAAGTGCTGGCTAATGCATTTAGACTGGTTTAAATCAGCCCTAACTCTTCCAGGGTTACTTATGCTTTTAGACTGGTTCATCAGCCCCAACTCTTTCAGGGTTATTTTTAGACTGGTTCATCAGCCCTAACTCTTCCAGGGTTACTTTTAGTCCTCGTTATGCTTTGAAGTCAAGGACCCAATGCTAATACCTTTCCTGTTCTGATTTGGTGTGATGATAGCTTAAAATAATGGACCTGTCTGACGGGAAGAAGTAGACATACAAAATAGATGCGTGAAGGACTGCTTGTCTTGATGTAGTCCATCTACAGAATTGTGCGGTTACTCTTGAAGCCGTTGGTGACAGCTACAAGTGGTTACCTAAAGTTATATCTATCCTGAAACGCTGCGTGAAGTATCACACTTCAGTATTGGTTGGTACCAACCCTCTTCCTGGAGAGCTACCGTCCCGTAGGTTTATACTCCAACCCTGTTCCTGGGGAGCTACCCTCCCGTAGGTTTATACTCCAACCCTGTTCCTGGAGAGCTACCCTCCCGTAGGTTTATACTCCAACCCTGTTCCTGGACAGCTACCCTCCCGTAGGTTTATACTCCAACCCTGTTCCTGGAGAGCTACCGTCCCGTAGGTTTATACTCCACCCCTGTTCCTGGACAGCTACCCTCCCGTAGGTTTATACTCCAACCCTGTTCCTGGAGAGCTACCCTCCCGTAGGTTTATACTCCAACCCTGTTCCTGGAGAGCTACCCTCCCGTAGGTTTATACTCCAACCCTGTTCCTGGAGAGCTACCCTCCCGTAGGTTTATACTCCAACCCTGTTCCTGGAGAGCTACCCTCCCGTAGGTTTATACTCCAACCCTCTTCCTGGAGAGCTACCCTCCCGTAGGTTTATACTCCAACCCTGTTCCTGGAGAGCTACCCTCCCGTAGGTTTATCCTCCAGTATTGGTACCAACCCTGTTCCTGGACAGCTACCCTCCCGTAGGTTTATCCTCCAGTATTGGTACCAACCCTGTTCCTGGAGAGCTACCCTCCTGTAGGTTTATACTCCAACCCCAGTTGTAACTAACCTGATTCAGCTAATCAACCAGCTAATTATTACAATCAGGTGGGGTAGATTAGGGCTGGAGTGAAAACCTACAGGACGGTAGCTCTCCAGGGTTCACAACACGGAGTCATATTTACCTTCTCCATTGAGTCATCATTGGTCAGAGTGATGCATTGTGGTCACGGACCAAAGCTTTTGGATTTCACGCTTGAGAAAATGAGTCATTACCGATACTTACAGTGGTGGTCAAACGTATCAAATTATTAGGCCTACTTCGTCTGCTTTAGGACCAGAAGTTGGTTGAGTGAACGTTACAAAGGCTCACCAAACCTCAACCTTATGTGGATATTGAATATTATGACTTGGAAATTTTGAGCTGAGCTGATATTATGAACTGAGTTCCAATGATTTGAAAAAATTCCCCTGACATTGGTCACATTGGGATCCCCTCCGTGGAAACAATATGAGCGTACATTTTCTTTATTGATGTTTACTTTTTGACGTTGTTTGGATGTTGTGTGAAAAATATATCCTGACATTGGTCACATTGGAATCCACTCCCATCCCTTGTTGGTGTGCAAAGCATTCCACACAGCACTAACTCTGCAGGCAGGGCTTTGTCACAGTGACATTGCAGACAGCATATCACCAGCACAATGTATGAAGGGACTCTTTCATCATAAACGCTATTTGTCCCTGAGTCCCAGTACTTTCTCCGCTGCCAAAGGCAGGGAAAGCCTTCAGTTTAAAAGAGATGAAACGCATAGCTGAACAAATAGCACTGCACTGGAACTCAAATAGGCTTTGTGCCTGCTGCCCTGCCGTGTACCCAAATGAACAAACTGGTCTATCATACTAGGTATGGTCCAAACGGCTCACAACATGAAAGGCCTTTTGAAGTTAAACCGCACACAACCAATTTATCTGTCCTTGTAACGCTTAGAATAAAAAGACCTGTAGTTTAGATCATCATCGAGACACATTTCTCTCACACTAGCTGCATTTCATTTGATATGAAAAAGAGAATTATTAACCCAAAACACAATTATAACTTTTTGGAATATTTAAATACTCTTTGTCATCCTGCATGTCAATGTAGTTTGAAGACAGCATCCCACAGAAGATAGACGGACAGCATCAAGCGAGAGCTGTCGAAAGACCATCTTTCTTCACCCTTTTAATGAGTTTCAAAATGGCCGCCCTCACACAATGGAAAGAAAGCTCCTGCGTCTCCTGAGGAAGATAATGCCATCTGTTTGTTTTGCTTCAGGGAAATTCCATGGCAACGGAATTACGAGACTCAGATTTTTCACAGTTTAACAAACCATAGAACTCTATGCACAAGGACTGTCTGTCAAGGCGTGCTGAAGGTGGGTGTGGTGTATGAATCATGCGCAGGACGCAGAGGCTCAGTCCAAAGGCTTTAGTGCAATATATATCGAAGACAGAAGCACAATAAGCCCGAAGGCGAATACACGGCGCACACAGGCGACAAAACAAACGGCGCACAAACATGTGCAAAATAACCTCTCCAAAACACTGGAGGGAAAATGTAGCTCCAAACACGAAACAGAAGCGCAATCACACACAACGACAAGCACACACAACGAGAACTAAATAGGACACTAACGAGGACTAACAAGACACAGGTGTACAACATCCAGACAAAACCAAACGAACATGAAACATAGATCGGTGGCAGCTAGTACTCCGGGGACGACGACCGCCGAAGCCTGCCCGAACCAGGAGGAGGAGCAGCCTCGGCCGAAACCGTGACAGTACCCTCCCCTTGACGCGCGGCTCCAGCCGTGCGCCGACCCCGGCCTCGGGGACGACCAGGAGGATGCGGAGCAGGGCGCGCGGGATGGTCCCGGTGGAACTCCGACAGGAGAGATGGGTCTAGGATGTCCCTCCGCGGCACCCAGCACCGCTCCTCCGGGCCGTACCCCTCCCACTCCACGAGATACTGGAGACCCCCCATCCGGCGTCTAGAGTCCAAGATGGACCGAACGGTGTACGCCGGAGCCCCCTCAATGTCCAGTGGGGGCGGAGGAGTCTCCCCTATCTCATTGTCCTGGAGTGGACCAGCTACCACCGGCCTGAGAAGAGACGCATGGAACGAGGGGTTAATATTCTTATACTCAACAGGTAGATGTAACCTATAACACACCTCGTTCAATCTTCTCAGGACTTTAAAGGGCCCCACAAACCGCCGACCCAGCTTCCGGCAGGGCAGGCGGAGGGGTAGGTTCCTGGTAGAGAGCCAGACTCGATCTCCGGGTGCGTACACCGGCCCCTCACTGCGGAGGAGATCGGCGCTCGCCTTGTGACGAAGGACGGCCCGCTGCAGGTGGACGTGGGCAGCGTTCCACGTCTCTTCCGAGCGCCTCATCCAATCATCCACCGCAGGGGCCTCGATCTGGCTCTGCTGCCAAGGTGCCAGAACCGGCTGGTAACCTAACACACATTGGAAGGGGGCTGGGTTAGTAGAGGAGTGGCGGAGAGAGTTCTGTGCCATCTCGGCCCAGGGAATGTACCGTGCCCACTCCTCCGGCCGGTCCTGGCAATACGACCTCAGAAACCTACCCACATCCTGGTTGACACGTTCTACCTGCCCGTTACTCTCCGGGTGGTACCCTGAGGTAAGGCTAACCGAGACCCCCAAACGCTCCATGAACGCTCTCCACACACGAGAGGTAAACTGGGGGCCTCGATCAGACACTATATCCTCGGGTACCCCGTAATGCCGGAAGACGTGGGTAAATAGGGCCTCAGCGGTCCGTAGGGCAGTAGGAAGACCCGACATAGGGAGAAGACGACAGGCCTTAGAGAACCGGTCCACAACGACCAGGATGGTGGTATTCCCCTGAGAGAGGGGAAGGTCTGTCACAAAATCCACCGATAGGTGGGACCATGGTCGTTGTGGAACGGGCAGGGGTTGTAACTTACCCCTGGGCAGATGTCGGGGCGCCTTACACTGGGCACACACCGAGCAGGAGGAGACATAAACCCTCACATCCCTAGCCAAAGTGGGCCACCAGTATTTAGTGCTAAGGCAATGCACCGTCCGGCCGATACCCGGATGTCCAGAGGAGGGTGACGTGTGAGCCCAGTAAATGAGTCGATCCCGAATCTCGAGCGGAACGTACTTCCGACCCTCAGGACACTGTGGAGGGCTGGGGTCGGTACGCAACGCTCGCTCGATTTCGGCATCGACCTCCCACACCACCGGTGCCACAAGGCAAGACTCCGGTAGTATGGGAGTGGGCTCAACGGACCTCTCCTCCGTGTCATACCGCCGGGACAGCGCATCCGCCTTACCATTCTGGGACCCAGGGATGTACGTGATTTTAAATACGAACCTGGTGAGAAACATACTCCATCGAGCCTGGCGAGGGTTCAGTCTCCTCGCTGCCCGGATGTACTCCAGGTTCCGATGGTCAGTCAAAATGAGGAAAGGGTGTTGAGCCCCCTCAAGCCAATGCCTCCACACCTTAAGAGCTTGAACTACAGCTAACAGCTCCCTGTCCCCAACGTCATAGTTACGCTCCGCCGGGCTGAGCTTCTTTGAGTAAAAAGCACAGGGGCGGAGTTTAGGTGGCGTGCCGGACCGTTGAGAGAGAACGGCCCCTATACCAGCCTCAGACGCGTCTACCTCGACCTGAAAGGGTAATGCGGGATCCGGATGCGCCAGCACCGGAGCCGACGTAAACAAGTCCTTCAGTCTCCTAAAGGCCCTGTCCGCATCGGCTGACCACTGCAGGCGCACCGGACCCCCCTTCAGAAGGGACGTGATGGGAGCTGCCACCTGTCCAAAACCCCGGATAAACCTCCGGTAGTAATTCGCAAAGCCCAAAAACTGCTGCACCTCTTTTACAGTAGTTGGGGTTTGCCAATTACGCACAGCGGACACACGATCCACCTCCATTCTCACCCCTGACGCGGACAACCGATAACCCAAAAAGGAGACCGACTCCTGGAAAAACAGACATTTCTCTGCCTTGACATATAGGTCGTGCTCCAACAGCCTCCTCAATACACGACGCACCAGGGTTATATGCTCGGCTCGGGTAGACGAGTACACCAGAATGTCATCAATGTACACGACCACCTCTTGTCCCTGCATATCCCTGAAAATGTCATCTACGAAGGATTGGAAGACTGATGGAGCATTCATCAACCCATATGGCATGACGAGATATTCGAAATGACCTGACGTGGTACTAAACGCTGTCTTCCATTCGTCACCCTCCCTAATGCGCACCAAGTTATACGCGCTCCTGAGATCCAGTTTTGTGAAAAACCGCGCTCCATGCAATGACTCCGTCATGGTCGCAATCAGAGGGAGTGGATAACTGTATTTCACAGTAATCTGATTGAGACCACGGTAATCAATGCACGGGCGCAACCCTCCATCTTTCTTTTTCACAAAAAAGAAGCTTGAGGAGGCGGGAGAAGTCGAGGGCCGAATGTATCCCTGTCTCAAAGATTCGGCTATGTAAGTCTCCATAGCTTTTCTCTCCTCTTGAGACAAAGGATACACATGGCTCCGTGGGAGCGCTGCTCCTGCCTGGAGATCAATCGCACAATCCCCCTGTCTATGAGGAGGCAGCTGCGTCGCCCTAGTTTTGCTAAACACGAGAGCTAAATCCCCATATTCAGGCGGAATGTGCAGTGCGGGCACTTGGTTTGGACTTTCCACCGAAGTCGCCCCCACGGAAACACCCAGACATCGCCCCTCGCACTGAGCAGACCACCCATCGAGAGCCCTCTGTTGCCACGAAATAGCAGGGTTATGGGTGCTTAACCAGGGAATCCCCAGCACCACTGGGTACGCAGGAGAGTCGATCAGATACAGCTGTATAGTCTCCTCATGACCCCCCTGCGCACACATCCGAAGTGGCGCTGTGATCTCCCTGATCAACCCCGACCCCAACGGGCGGCTATCTAAGGCATGAACGGGAAAAGGTTTGTCAACAGGTAGGAGAGGGATCCCTAACTCAAAACAAAACTTTCGATCAACAAAATTCCCAGCTGCGCCTGAATCTACTAGCGCCTTATGCTGGGAATGAGGTGCAACCTGTGGAAAACAAACAGGTATACAAAAGTGCGCAACAGAAAGCTCTGGGTAAGTGGGACGTCTACTCACCTGGGAGGCCCCCCCAGTGCGTGGCCTGTTGTCTTCTCCCCCGGAGAACCCTCCCCAGCACCTGGCCGCAGTGTGCCCTCCACGACCGCACTTGGTGCAGGAGACAGGCCCCCTCGGGCTCCTCCTCCTCCGTTTTCTAGCGCCGGCACCCCCGAGCTCCATAGGGCTCGGCTCGGAGGTGCCGGAGAGCGAAATGGACGGACTCCCGTCGGGACGTCCACGGGTGGCCAGCAGGGTGTCCAGACGGATGGACATATCGACCAACTGGTCGAAGGTAAGATGGGTATCCCTGCAGGCCAACTCACGTTGAACGTCCTCTCGTAGGCTACATCGAAAATGGTCGATGAGAGCCCGTTCATTCCACCCTGCATCCGCCGCTAGAGTCCGGTACTCTAGAGCGAACACCTGAGCGCTCCTCTTCCCCTGTCTCAAATGGACTAGACGCTCCCTCAGGTGGATGGTCGAACACGGCCTTGAAGCGGCGGGAGAACTCGGCGTAGGTGATGGTGTTGGCGTCCATCTTCCTCCACTCGGCGTTTGCCCACTCCAACGCCTTGCCCGTGAGACAGGAGATGAGGGCGGAAACGCTCTCGTATCCCGAGGGCACCGGGTGTACAGTGGCCAGGTAGAGCTCCACCTGCAGGAGGAACCCCTGACACCCGGCAGCTGTTCCGTCATACGCCCTCGGGAGCGAGAGCCGAATCCCCCTGGGTTCCGAACCTGGGACTGGTGGACCGACCGATGGGGTGGGCAGGGTAGGTGGAGGTCTGGGTACCCTGCTGGCCTCCCATCGGTGCAAGGTGTTGATTACCTCCTGTAGAGCGGTCTCCAGTTGTCTTATCTGGCCCTCTTGCCCACGGAGATGCTCCTCGAGCGACACAGGTGTCACTGCCGATCCTGCTGATTCCATTATGGTGTGTGATTCTGTCAAGGCGTGCTGAAGGTGGGTGTGGTGTATGAATCATGCGCAGGACGCAGAGGCTCAGTCCAAAGGCTTTAGTGCAATATATATATCGAAGACAGAAGCACAATAAGCCCGAAGGCGAATACACGGCGCACACAGGCGACAAAACAAACGGCGCACAAACATGTGCAAAATAACCTCTCCAAAACACTGGAGGGAAAATGTAGCTCCAAACACGAAACAGAAGCGCAATCACACACAACGAGAACTAAATAGGACACTAACGAGGACTAACAAGACACAGGTGTACAACATGGTCCTCTGTAGCTCAGCTGGTAGAGCACGGCGCTTGTAATGCCAAGGTAGTGGGTTCGATCCCCGGGACCACCCATACACAAAAAAATGTATGCACGCATGACTGCAAGTCGCTTTGGATAAAAGCGTCTGCTAAATGGCATATTATTATTATTTATTATATTAACATCCAGACAAAACCAAACGAACATGAAACATAGATCGGTGGCAGCTAGTACTCCGGGGACGACGACCGCCGAAGCCTGCCCGAACCAGGAGGAGGAGCAGCCTCGGCCGAAACCGTGACACTGTCAATGTGTTTTTGTAAAATGTTTAGTGGAAATTGTTAAAAGTAGTGATTGCGCAGCATAGAGTTCCATGTTTTTTTTAAACTTTGAAAATCAAATGGTTTTTATTTGGTGTACATTTTAAAGAGAAAATAATTCGGAGTCTCAGTGTAATTCCATTATCATGGAATTGCCCTTCACTCACTGTACGATCGCTTCAGTTCCCGTTGACACAATAACAAGAGGCTGTGGAGTTCAAAGCAGAGGTTTGCAAGACTGAAAAACAAGACACCTGAGAGGATGCGGAGGATAATGTGTGTTTCCTGTCCTTCTTATTGTCCGCCAGATCCGGTGAAGCCAGGGGAGCTCTCTGTCATTGAAATCCCCTTTCCTGATACGCCGTCCTGTGCTTGCCCTCCTTGGCAGCTGCAGCCGGACCAAACCTTTCCTAATGCGCTCAAAGTTTCCTAATGCGCTCAACAGCAATAGAGCGAGGACGAGGTCAGATGACTTGGTCTGGCCTCCGTCCAGGAAGTGCTAAAAACTCAAGGGTCAGTTCACAGGAAGTTGTAGTCATTTGGAAAAAGAGAGAGAGGAAGATAAAACAGAGGGATGAGGCTACAGTACATGGGGAGGGAGCGATAAAACAGAGGGATGAGGCTACAGTACATGGGGAGGGAGAGATAAAACAGAGGGATGAGGCTACAGTACATGGGGAGGGAGAGATAAAACAGAGGGATGAGGCTACAGTACATGGGGAGGGAGAGATAAAACAGAGGGATGAGGCTACAGTACATGGGGAGGGAGAGATAAAACAGAGGGATGAGGCTACAGTACATGGGGAGGGAGCGATAAAACAGAGGGATGAGGCTACAGTACATGGGGAGGGGGCGATAAAACAGAGGGATCAGGCTACAGTACATGGGGAGGGAGCGATAAAACAGAGGGATCAGGCTACAGTACATGGGGAGGGAGCGATAAAACAGAGGGATGAGGCTACAGTACATGGGGAGGGAGAGATAAAACAGAGGGATGAGGCTACAGTACATGGGGAGGGAGCGATAAAACAGAGGGATGAGGCTACAGTACATGGGGAGGGGGCGATAAAACAGAGGGATCAGGCTACAGTACATGGGGAGGGAGCGATAAAACAGAGGGATGAGGCTACAGTACATGGGGAGGGAGAGATAAAACAGAGGGATGAGGCTACAGTACATGGGGAGGGAGCGATAAAACAGAGGGATGAGGCTACAGTACATGGGGAGGGAGCGATAAAACAGAGGGATGAGGCTACAGTACATGGGGAGGGAGCGATAAAACAGAGGGATGAGGCTACAGTACATGGGGAGGGAGCGATAAAACAGAGGGATGAGGCTACAGTACATGGGGAGGGAGCGATAAAACAGAGGGATGAGGCTACAGTACATGGGGAGGGAGCGATAAAACAGAGGGATTAGGCTACAGTACATGGGGAGGGAGCGATAAAACAGAGGGATGAGGCTACAGTACATGGGGAGGGAGAGATAAAACAGAGGGATGAGGCTACAGTACATGGGGAGGGAGAGATAAAACAGAGGGATGAGGCTACAGTACATGGGGAGGGAGAGATAAAACAGAGGGATGAGGCTACAGTACATGGGGAGGGAGCGATAAAACAGAGGGATGAGGCTACAGTACATGGGGAGGGAGAGATAAAACAGAGGGATGAGGCTACAGTACATGGGGAGGGAGAGATAAAACAGAGGGATGAGGCTACAGTACATGGGGAGGGAGAGATAAAACAGAGGGATTAGGCTACAGTACATGGGGAGGGAGAGATAAAACAGAGGGATTAGGCTACAGTACATGGGGAGGGAGCGATAAAACAGAGGGATGAGGCTACAGTACATGGGGAGGGAGAGATAAAACAGAGGGATGAGGCTACAGTACATGGGGAGGGAGCGATAAAACAGAGGGATGAGGCTACAGTACATGGGGAGGGAGAGATAAAACAGAGGGATGAGGCTACAGTACATGGGGAGGGAGCGATAAAACAGAGGGATGAGGCTACAGTACATGGGGAGGGAGAGATAAAACAGAGGGATGAGGCTACAGTACATGGGGAGGGAGCGATAAAACAGAGGGATGAGGCTACAGTACATGGGGAGGGAGCGATAAAACAGAGGGATTAGGCTACAGTACATGGGGAGGGAGAGATAAAACAGAGGGATGAGGCTACAGTACATGGGGAGGGAGAGATAAAACAGAGGGATGAGGCTACAGTACATGGGGAGGGAGAGATAAAACAGAGGGATGAGGCTACAGTACATGGGGAGGGAGAGATAAAACAGAGGGATGAGGCTACAGTACATGGGGAGGGAGCGATAAAACAGAGGGATGAGGCTACAGTACATGGGGAGGGAGAGATAAAAAAGAGGGATGAGGCTACAGTACATGGGGAGGGAGAGATAAAACAGAGGGATGAGGCTACAGTACATGGGGAGGGAGAGATATAACAGAGGGATGAGGCTACAGTACATGGGGAGGGAGAGATAAAACAGAGGGATGAGGCTACAGTACATGGGGAGGGAGAGATAAAACAGAGGGATTAGGCTACAGTACATGGGGAGGGAGAGATAAAACAGAGGGATTAGGCTACAGTACATGGGGAGGGAGAGATAAAACAGAGGGATGAGGCTACAGTACATGGGGAGGGAGAGATAAAACAGAGGGATCAGGCTACAGTACATGGGGAGGGAGAGATAAAACAGAGGGATGAGGCTACAGTACATGGGGAGGGAGAGATAAAACAGAGGGATGAGGCTACAGTACATGGGGAGGGAGAGATAAAACAGAGGGATTAGGCTACAGTACATGGGGAGGGAGAGATAAAACAGAGGGATGAGGCTACAGTACATGGGGAGGGAGAGATAAAACAGAGGGATGAGGCTACAGTACATGGGGAGGGAGAGATAAAACAGAGGGATCAGGCTACAGTACATGGGGAGGGAGAGATAAAACAGAGGGATGAGGCTACAGTACATGGGGAGGGAGAGATAAAACAGAGGGATTAGGCTACAGTACATGGGGAGGGAGAGATAAAACAGAGGGATGAGGCTACAGTACATGGGGAGGGAGAGATAAAACAGAGGGATCAGGCTACAGTACATGGGGAGGGAGAGATAAAACAGAGGGATGAGGCTACAGTACATGGGGAGGGAGAGATAAAACAGAGGGATTAGGCTACAGTACATGGGGAGGGAGAGATAAAACAGAGGGATGAGGCTACAGTACATGGGGAGGGAGCGATAAAACAGAGGGATCAGGCTACAGTACATGGGGAGGGAGCGATAAAACAGAGGGATTAGGCTACAGTACATGGGGAGGGAGCGATAAAACAGAGGGATGAGGCTACAGTACATGGGGAGGGGGCGATAAAACAGAGGGATGAGGCTACAGTACATGGGGAGGGAGAGATAAATCAAACATGATGTCACAATACTAACAGAACAGAGATGAGATGAGGGTGGAACACATGGAAGCATCTAGCATAGGTATTGAGCCAGCCAAGATGGGATGTTTTGGATGATATTGACATGGATGTTACATAACCTACAGTACATACAGCGACAACAGAATGACTGTCAAGGCTGCAGCCTGCCTAACCAAAGAAGCTATTGCGTAAATCAAGTTTTATGACGCTTAATTCCCTTGAACTATAAGCAAGTTAGTGGGACAGTATTAGAGTAGGGTCAAGAAGTTTGCACTGAAAATCAAAAAAAAGGGAATTTCAGCAGACCAAAGGCTACTTCCAGCTAACACACAGCACCCTAGCCCATATTTGGTAATAGTGGGAATCAAACCCACAGCTTTGGTGTTGCTGACCACATCCACCAACCAACTCCTACCAAAAGAAAACCCAGTGAGACAGACAGAGGGGGCTACCAGACACTTACGATGTTCATGACAGCCAGTACGTAGCTCTCCACGCCCTCGGTCCCGTGGTACTCCACCATCTTGGAATCGGCCACCACCAGCGTTTCCACCCACTTCTCCCTGCTGATGGAACGCTGGCGTATCCTCCTCTTCCTCCGCTGGCGTCTCTCCCAGCGCTCCCGTTGCCTCTCCACACGCTCCAACGACGCAGCTGGATCTGAGGGCGGAGCCGTGACAAATAGTGTGGTTGCAGAGCTTCAGCTTTAGTATTGTGTTTTAAACTACAATGGAATAAGGCAGACTTTTTTTGGTGTTATCCTTGATTGGTTTGAACTTTGTTACACCATATACTTGTAAGGGATGTTTATGTACATTTTGTATGTGTTTTATTAGCTCAGTTACACCAACTATAGTCAAATGTATTTGTCCAAAACTGCACATCATATGTGTGGCAATAGAGTTAGAACTTATACAGTACACACTGATGCATTGTGTTGAAAATCACAAGGGCTATATAAAGAAACAGGCTGTGTAGACAGTACAACAGTGCAACTTTAGTCTTTTCTAAATGTCTTGAGGGAATTCAAGTGAGCGTTACGCACACTTAACCCTGTGAGAGAGGCAGTGGGGATTTAATGCATGCTTAAGAAAGAAGTTTGGTGGAAGCAGTCGCTCCTAAAATTCCTGGTAAGCCAGCTGATCCTTCCTGGTTCTCTCTAGCACCCCCAGCCATCTGCAGGATATTCCATCAATTCTCTTGACCTATTCCCTGTGGGTGAAGTCAACCAATACTCCAGTGAAGTGCACGTTCAAGTGAGTACGAGAGAGTTATTTTCAAAATAGTTCAAGTCCCGGGGCCTGCAATGAATTCCTAATGGCATATTTACATAATACTGCCTCTCGGATATTTCATCCTGCAATGTGTTTCAGGGCTTAATTAAGGCTCCTGGTATTTCAAACAGGCCCTATTACCAGCCCAACTATTCCCAGGCTGTCTTCCTCCACCTCTAGAGAGTGTGTGTGTGTGTGTACTGTACGTGCGTTTGTGTGATAGATCCAGTACTCTGCCCACGTTTGAATACTTAGAAAATACATCCTCCTTCCATGAAGCATCACTGACCGGTCACCATCTGGATGGGTTAGGTTGGATCTGACACATAAATCAGTTGGTGTCAGAAGTGGGATCCTTGTTTTGTCCAATTGGTTATTACTTCAAGGAAGGTAAGGAAGGGTGCATCTTGAAAGTATTGGAATAGCCTCATCCTCTAAGGGCTCTCGCCTCTATATTGGAGTGTGTGATGCCAAGTCAAGACGGGATGCTTCACCTTTGACCCCACAGGTACTGTTGGTGGTTTGGTCTCCAGAGATGGGCTGTACCAACTGGCTTTGGGTGGGGGAGGTGTGGCGCTTGTAGATAATGTGGACTTGTGGTGCCGTCGACTCATCACTAGACCGCTCCAATGGCCGGATAAAGAACTCCTCCTGGGACAGCTTGAACAGCCCTGTCTACAGAGAGGGAGGTAGGTCAGTATTGCTTTTGTTATGAGAAAAATATGGTTTATTAATATTAAAAAAAAAGTCATAAAACAAGGACA